>NC_044327.1:114948299-115131234 GCF_007399415.2 Gopherus evgoodei | reverse complement strand
GCCAGCAACGAAACCTCACGCCAGGGCTTGTCCGGGAATTGAACCCGGGACCTCTTGCTCCCAAAGCAAGAATCATGCTCCTAGACCAACAAGCCACCGCTTGCTGCTTATGGCACCCTGGCGCCTGCGAATGAAGGAGAGGACACACGCCCTGTGCTGATGAGGTTTCACCCACCCCCAACAGAACTGGAAGGCATTCAGGTGGCCAGCTAGGCCTATCACCGCCACGGGCTGCACCTGGAGGAAGAGCCAGGGGTCAGAGATGGAGCGCAAGCGGACTCAGCTGGGCCGGAAGAGGCAGGGCCTCTAAAGCCAGGAAGCTGGCAAGAGACAGAGGCTGCTGCTGGGACAGGGCACTCACTCCCTGGGAGGATTTGGAGCTGGTCCACCCAGAGCCAGGAGGGAAGCCAGGACTTTTAGGAAGCAGTCCAGGCAAGGAGGAGAAATTGCTAGGCGTAGTGTCCCTGGACTGGATTCCGCAGAAGAGGGCCCGTCCGAGTTCCCCTACCAGCCACCGAGGGCATGGCCTAGACCAGGCACAGGGCACTGAGGGGCACGACGGTAGCGAGGTCACCGTGGTAGTGAGAGAGAATGGAAGCCCTGTACGCTGGAAGGGGGGAAACGCCGCGTGCCCTAGCCGGAGGGCTGCCTCCCAAAGAGAAGAGCGGCAGCTCCTGAGAGCGAGAGAGGGGCTCAAGAGGAGTAACTGACAGGCTGTTACCGCCGGTTGGGGCCTCAGCCTGAGCCGGCCTATTCCCCAGTGGAGCCACAAGGAGGAGCGGTGCGCGGACGCGTGCCGTCAGACTCAGCAAATGGAAAGAAGAGCAGGAAAAGCCACCCCCAGGGAAAGAGGAGCCCCCACCCCAGCCCCCGAGTTCCCCGTGGAGCAGCAAAGAAACCATGGCGAGGGCTCGTGTGGGATTTCTGGCACCCTAAGCGAGAAGCCTACCTCTAGGCCAACAAGCCCCTCTGGCCAAGGAGGGGCTCGGCACGCCCCGGAAGTTTGGGAGAAACAACAGGCCGCTGTAGGCATGAAGTTGAAAAGGACCGCGCCCCTCTTCAGCTTTCCAAGGTCATCTCCACGCCGGCTCTGTCACACCCCTGGAGCAGCGAACCAAATTTACGCCCTAATGCCACTCTCACGCCACAGGATTGGGGAGAAAAAGCCAGGCCAAAGCTGGGGAAAAAAAGAAAGGGACAGTGGCAAAGAGACCCTTTGGCGAGGGCTGGTCCGGGAGCTGACCCTGGAGCCTCTCGCACCGGAAGCGACACTTGGATTCGCCAAAGTCAACAAACCTCCTCTTTTGGAGCCGTAGCCATCATCGTTGCCCACCTTTTTCGCAACCGAACCAAAGGAAAGCAACCCAAGCCCCGCAAGAAGTGGCAGAGTTAGCCCTAAAATGTAAAAAAGGACTCTGCCTGACTTCACCTTTCCAAGGTCTCCTCCTCGCTCTCTGCCGCCGTAAGTGAGAACCGTTCCCCTGGACCAAGGAACCAAATGCAGACCCTAAGGCAGCCCTCCCTCTCCGGGATGTTGGAGAGGAAGAGGAAGAAAAAACCCTCCCTGCTCCGCTGCCAAGACAGGCTTGGCCAGGGCTTGGATGAAATTTGGAGCCGGGGTCTCTTGCGCCCAAGAGCAGACTCCCGCCCCAGTCCAGCTAATCCTTTCGTAAGTCTAAGGAAAGCAGCGTTTCCAAAAGGGAGCCAGGCAAGGAGGTCAGGAAACGCACCCTGTGGGATGGAGGGCGGGCAGGCGGGCTTGTCCGGGATTTGAACCCGGGACCTCTCGCACCCTAAGCGAGAATCATGCGCCTAGACCAACAAGCCACCTTGGTTGGGGGTCTGGCCTCAGCAGGTTAGGCCAAAAACCAACCTTCCTGTAAATGTTCACCACTTCTAAACGGCGCTCCTCCAGTGCCACGATAGCCCAGGCAAGGGGGCCTGTGCGTCTGGCGTCGGGCAGCGGTAGGTAGAATGCAGCGCCCGCGTCTTCGTCTCCCGGGGAGGGATCCGTTGAGGCCACGCCAATCGGGAGAAGAGTGGGTAGAAGAAAAGAGCCAGAAAGTTGCAAGAGTCCTCCTTTGCGTCGGAGCTGTGTGTTCCATTCTCCACTTGGGGGGCTAGTCCTGAGAGCTGGGCGGATAGGGTGCGGGCAGCAGCAGGTCTGTGTGCGCTTTTGTGTCTGAGGCGGGCGCTCGGTTCTTGTCTTCGGGGCGGGAGCGTGTGGGTCTGCCGAGTGGGCGACTGGCCTGCGGGGAGCTGTCGAGCCCCTCCAGCTGCGTAGGCCCCCACTTAAGCCTCTCCCCTTCCTTGGGGTGCCCACTGGAAAACCTCCCCAGCCTGTGCTCCAGCTGGACCGTTAAGCCTCCCTGCGTGGCTCGGGCCGGGGAGTTGGAACCCCCGTTGGGCGTCATTTGCGGGGACATGGCGTCAGGAAAGCATTTGGGCCACCAGTTCAACCCATTGGCTGCAATGGGTGGAGGATGCCGCCGACTCCCTGTGCGGCCACCTCAAGCCAGTTCTCCCGCCAGCGGCCGAGGCCGCCGGCCAGCCTGCCCACCCCAGTGGCCCTTGCGCCACGTGCTCAAGATTCTCCTTCCACCATAGGGGGAAGCGGCCACTCCGGCTTGCCCTCTGCAACCCTTAGCCCCCAGGCTCTGTCAGCCACCGGGGCAACCCGGCACTTCGTTGAGACGCTAAGGCAGCTGTGGTTTGACAGGCTGTTGGAGAAAAGAAGACGGTCAAGGGGGGCAAATCGTGCCAGCAACGAAACCTCACGCCAGGGCTTGTCCGGGAATTGAACCCGGGACCTCTTGCTCCCAAAGCAAGAATCATGCTCCTAGACCAACAAGCCACCGCTTGCTGCTTATGGCACCCTGGCGCCTGCGAATGAAGGAGAGGACACACGCCCTGTGCTGATGAGGTTTCACCCACCCCCAACAGAACTGGAAGGCATTCAGGTGGCCAGCTAGGCCTATCACCGCCACGGGCTGCACCTGGAGGAAGAGCCAGGGGTCAGAGATGGAGCGCAAGCGGACTCAGCTGGGCCGGAAGAGGCAGGGCCTCTAAAGCCAGGAAGCTGGCAAGAGACAGAGGCTGCTGCTGGGACAGGGCACTCACTCCCTGGGAGGATTTGGAGCTGGTCCACCCAGAGCCAGGAGGGAAGCCAGGACTTTTAGGAAGCAGTCCAGGCAAGGAGGAGAAATTGCTAGGCGTAGTGTCCCTGGACTGGATTCCGCAGAAGAGGGCCCGTCCGAGTTCCCCTACCAGCCACCGAGGGCATGGCCTAGACCAGGCACAGGGCACTGAGGGGCACGACGGTAGCGAGGTCACCGTGGTAGTGAGAGAGAATGGAAGCCCTGTACGCTGGAAGGGGGGAAACGCCGCGTGCCCTAGCCGGAGGGCTGCCTCCCAAAGAGAAGAGCGGCAGCTCCTGAGAGCGAGAGAGGGGCTCTAGAGGAGTAACTGACAGGCTGTTACCGCCGGTTGGGGCCTCAGCCTGAGCCGGCCTATTCCCCAGTGGAGCCACAAGGAGGAGCGGTGCGCGGACGCGTGCCGTCAGACTCAGCAAATGGAAAGAAGAGCAGGAAAAGCCACCCCCAGGGAAAGAGGAGCCCCCACCCCAGCCCCCGAGTTCCCCGTGGAGCAGCAAAGAAACCATGGCGAGGGCTCGTGTGGGATTTCTGGCACCCTAAGCGAGAAGCCTACCTCTAGGCCAACAAGCCCCTCTGGCCAAGGAGGGGCTCGGCACGCCCCGGAAGTTTGGGAGAAACAACAGGCCGCTGTAGGCATGAAGTTGAAAAGGACCGCGCCCCTCTTCAGCTTTCCAAGGTCATCTCCACGCCGGCTCTGTCACACCCCTGGAGCAGCGAACCAAATTTACGCCCTAATGCCACTCTCACGCCACAGGATTGGGGAGAAAAAGCCAGGCCAAAGCTGGGGAAAAAAAGAAAGGGACAGTGGCAAAGAGACCCTTTGGCGAGGGCTGGTCCGGGAGCTGACCCTGGAGCCTCTCGCACCGGAAGCGACACTTGGATTCGCCAAAGTCAACAAACCTCCTCTTTTGGAGCCGTAGCCATCATCGTTGCCCACCTTTTTCGCAACCGAACCAAAGGAAAGCAACCCAAGCCCCGCAAGAAGTGGCAGAGTTAGCCCTAAAATGTAAAAAAGGACTCTGCCTGACTTCACCTTTCCAAGGTCTCCTCCTCGCTCTCTGCCGCCGTAAGTGAGAACCGTTCCCCTGGACCAAGGAACCAAATGCAGACCCTAAGGCAGCCCTCCCTCTCCGGGATGTTGGAGAGGAAGAGGAAGAAAAAACCCTCCCTGCTCCGCTGCCAAGACAGGCTTGGCCAGGGCTTGGATGAAATTTGGAGCCGGGGTCTCTTGCGCCCAAGAGCAGACTCCCGCCCCAGTCCAGCTAATCCTTTCGTAAGTCTAAGGAAAGCAGCGTTTCCAAAAGGGAGCCAGGCAAGGAGGTCAGGAAACGCACCCTGTGGGATGGAGGGCGGGCAGGCGGGCTTGTCCGGGATTTGAACCCGGGACCTCTCGCACCCTAAGCGAGAATCATGCGCCTAGACCAACAAGCCACCTTGGTTGGGGGTCTGGCCTCAGCAGGTTAGGCCAAAAACCAACCTTCCTGTAAATGTTCACCACTTCTAAACGGCGCTCCTCCAGTGCCACGATAGCCCAGGCAAGGGGGCCTGTGCGTCTGGCGTCGGGCAGCGGTAGGTAGAATGCAGCGCCCGCGTCTTCGTCTCCCGGGGAGGGATCCGTTGAGGCCACGCCAATCGGGAGAAGAGTGGGTAGAAGAAAAGAGCCAGAAAGTTGCAAGAGTCCTCCTTTGCGTCGGAGCTGTGTGTTCCATTCTCCACTTGGGGGGCTAGTCCTGAGAGCTGGGCGGATAGGGTGCGGGCAGCAGCAGGTCTGTGTGCGCTTTTGTGTCTGAGGCGGGCGCTCGGTTCTTGTCTTCGGGGCGGGAGCGTGTGGGTCTGCCGAGTGGGCGACTGGCCTGCGGGGAGCTGTCGAGCCCCTCCAGCTGCGTAGGCCCCCACTTAAGCCTCTCCCCTTCCTTGGGGTGCCCACTGGAAAACCTCCCCAGCCTGTGCTCCAGCTGGACCGTTAAGCCTCCCTGCGTGGCTCGGGCCGGGGAGTAGGAAGCCCCATTGGGCGTCATTTGCGGGGACATGGCGTCAGGAAAGCATTTGGGCCACCAGGTCCACCCATTGGCTCCAATGGGTGGAGGATGCCGCCGACTCCCTGTGCGGCCGCCTCGAGCCGGTTCTCCCGGCAGCAGCCGAGGCCGCCGGCCAGCCTGCCCTCGCCCTGCCTGCCTGCCACCCGAGTGGCCCTTGTGCCACATGCTCAAGATTCTCCTTCCACCAGAGGGGGAAGCGGCCACTCCGGCTTGCCCTCTGCAGCCCTTAGCCCCCAGGCTCTGTCAGCCACCGGGGCAACCCGGCACTTCGTTGAGACGCTAAGGCAGCTGTGGTTTGACAGGCTGTTGGAGAAAACAAGACGGTCAAGGGGGGCAAATCGTGCCAGCAACGAAACCTCACGCCAGGGCTTGTCCGGGAATTGAACCCGGGACCTCTTGCTCCCAAAGCAAGAATCATGCTCCTAGACCAACAAGCCACCGCTTGCTGCTTATGGCACCCTGGCGCCTGCGAATGAAGGAGAGGACACACGCCCTGTGCTGATGAGGTTTCACCCACCCCCAACAGGACTGGAAGGCATTCAGGTGGCCAGCTAGGCCTATCACCGCCACGGGCTGCACCTGGAGGAAGAGCCAGGGGTCAGAGATGGAGCGCAAGCGGACTCAGCTGGGCCGGAAGAGGCAGGGCCTCTAAAGCCAGGAAGCTGGCAAGAGACAGAGGCTGCTGCTGGGACAGGGCACTCACTCCCTGGGAGGATTTGGAGCTGGTCCACCCAGAGCCAGGAGGGAAGCCAGGACTTTTAGGAAGCAGTCCAGGCAAGGAGGAGAAATTGCTAGGCGTAGTGTCCCTGGACTGGATTCCGCAGAAGAGGGCCCGTCCGAGTTCCCCTACCAGCCACCGAGGGCATGGCCTAGACCAGGCACAGGGCACTGAGGGGCACGACGGTAGCGAGGTCACCGTGGTAGTGAGAGAGAATGGAAGCCCTGTACGCTGGAAGGGGGGAAACGCCGCGTGCCCTAGCCGGAGGGCTGCCTCCCAAAGAGAAGAGCGGCAGCTCCTGAGAGCGAGAGAGGGGCTCTAGAGGAGTAACTGACAGGCTGTTACCGCCGGTTGGGGCCTCAGCCTGAGCCGGCCTATTCCCCAGTGGAGCCACAAGGAGGAGCGGTGCGCGGACGCGTGCCGTCAGACTCAGCAAATGGAAAGAAGAGCAGGAAAAGCCACCCCCAGGGAAAGAGGAGCCCCCACCCCAGCCCCCGAGTTCCCCGTGGAGCAGCAAAGAAACCATGGCGAGGGCTCGTGTGGGATTTCTGGCACCCTAAGCGAGAAGCCTACCTCTAGGCCAACAAGCCCCTCTGGCCAAGGAGGGGCTCGGCACGCCCCGGAAGTTTGGGAGAAACAACAGGCCGCTGTAGGCATGAAGTTGAAAAGGACCGCGCCCCTCTTCAGCTTTCCAAGGTCATCTCCACGCCGGCTCTGTCACACCCCTGGAGCAGCGAACCAAATTTACGCCCTAATGCCACTCTCACGCCACAGGATTGGGGAGAAAAAGCCAGGCCAAAGCTGGGGAAAAAAAGAAAGGGACAGTGGCAAAGAGACCCTTTGGCGAGGGCTGGTCCGGGAGCTGACCCTGGAGCCTCTCGCACCGGAAGCGACACTTGGATTCGCCAAAGTCAACAAACCTCCTCTTTTGGAGCCGTAGCCATCATCGTTGCCCACCTTTTTCGCAACCGAACCAAAGGAAAGCAACCCAAGCCCCGCAAGAAGTGGCAGAGTTAGCCCTAAAATGTAAAAAAGGACTCTGCCTGACTTCACCTTTCCAAGGTCTCCTCCTCGCTCTCTGCCGCCGTAAGTGAGAACCGTTCCCCTGGACCAAGGAACCAAATGCAGACCCTAAGGCAGCCCTCCCTCTCCGGGATGTTGGAGAGGAAGAGGAAGAAAAAACCCTCCCTGCTCCGCTGCCAAGACAGGCTTGGCCAGGGCTTGGATGAAATTTGGAGCCGGGGTCTCTTGCGCCCAAGAGCAGACTCCCGCCCCAGTCCAGCTAATCCTTTCGTAAGTCTAAGGAAAGCAGCGTTTCCAAAAGGGAGCCAGGCAAGGAGGTCAGGAAACGCACCCTGTGGGATGGAGGGCGGGCAGGCGGGCTTGTCCGGGATTTGAACCCGGGACCTCTCGCACCCTAAGCGAGAATCATGCACCTAGACCAACAAGCCACCTTGGTTGGGGGTCTGGCCTCAGCAGGTTAGGCCAAAAACCAACCTTCCTGTAAATGTTCACCACTTCTAAACGGCGCTCCTCCAGTGCCACGATAGCCCAGGCAAGGGGGCCTGTGCGTCTGGCGTCGGGCAGCGGTAGGTAGAATGCAGCGCCCGCGTCTTCGTCTCCCGGGGAGGGATCCGTTGAGGCCACGCCAATCGGGAGAAGAGTGGGTAGAAGAAAAGAGCCAGAAAGTTGCAAGAGTCCTCCTTTGCGTCGGAGCTGTGTGTTCCATTCTCCACTTGGGGGGCTAGTCCTGAGAGCTGGGCGGATAGGGTGCGGGCAGCAGCAGGTCTGTGTGCGCTTTTGTGTCTGAGGCGGGCGCTCGGTTCTTGTCTTCGGGGCGGGAGCGTGTGGGTCTGCCGAGTGGGCGACTGGCCTGCGGGGAGCTGTCGAGCCCCTCCAGCTGCGTAGGCCCCCACTTAAGCCTCTCCCCTTCCTTGGGGTGCCCACTGGAAAACCTCCCCAGCCTGTGCTCCAGCTGGACCGTTAAGCCTCCCTGCGTGGCTCGGGCCGGGGAGTTGGAACCCCCGTTGGGCGTCATTTGCGGGGACATGGCGTCAGGAAAGCATTTGGGCCACCAGTTCAACCCATTGGCTGCAATGGGTGGAGGATGCCGCCGACTCCCTGTGCGGCCACCTCAAGCCAGTTCTCCCGCCAGCGGCCGAGGCCGCCGGCCAGCCTGCCCACCCCAGTGGCCCTTGCGCCACGTGCTCAAGATTCTCCTTCCACCATAGGGGGAAGCGGCCACTCCGGCTCGCCCTCTGCAACCCTTAGCCCCCAGGCTCTGTCGGCCACCGGGGCAACCCGGCACTTCGTTGCGACGCTAAGGCAGCTGTGGCTCGACAGGCTGTTGGAGAAAAGAAGACGGTCAAGGGGGGCAAATCGTGCCAGCAACGAAACCTCACGCCAGGGCTTGTCCGGGAATTGAACCCGGGACCTCTTGCTCCCAAAGCAAGAATCATGCTCCTAGACCAACAAGCCACCGCTTGCTGCTTATGGCACCCTGGCGCCTGCGAATGAAGGAGAGGACACACGCCCTGTGCTGATGAGGTTTCACCCACCCCCAACAGAACTGGAAGGCATTCAGGTGGCCAGCTAGGCCTATCACCGCCACGGGCTGCACCTGGAGGAAGAGCCAGGGGTCAGAGATGGAGCGCAAGCGGACTCAGCTGGGCCGGAAGAGGCAGGGCCTCTAAAGCCAGGAAGCTGGCAAGAGACAGAGGCTGCTGCTGGGACAGGGCACTCACTCCCTGGGAGGATTTGGAGCTGGTCCACCCAGAGCCAGGAGGGAAGCCAGGACTTTTAGGAAGCAGTCCAGGCAAGGAGGAGAAATTGCTAGGCGTAGTGTCCCTGGACTGGATTCCGCAGAAGAGGGCCCGTCCGAGTTCCCCTACCAGCCACCGAGGGCATGGCCTAGACCAGGCACAGGGCACTGAGGGGCACGACGGTAGCGAGGTCACCGTGGTAGTGAGAGAGAATGGAAGCCCTGTACGCTGGAAGGGGGGAAACGCCGCGTGCCCTAGCCGGAGGGCTGCCTCCCAAAGAGAAGAGCGGCAGCTCCTGAGAGCGAGAGAGGGGCTCTAGAGGAGTAACTGACAGGCTGTTACCGCCGGTTGGGGCCTCAGCCTGAGCCGGCCTATTCCCCAGTGGAGCCACAAGGAGGAGCGGTGCGCGGACGCGTGCCGTCAGACTCAGCAAATGGAAAGAAGAGCAGGAAAAGCCACCCCCAGGGAAAGAGGAGCCCCCACCCCAGCCCCCGAGTTCCCCGTGGAGCAGCAAAGAAACCATGGCGAGGGCTCGTGTGGGATTTCTGGCACCCTAAGCGAGAAGCCTACCTCTAGGCCAACAAGCCCCTCTGGCCAAGGAGGGGCTCGGCACGCCCCGGAAGTTTGGGAGAAACAACAGGCCGCTGTAGGCATGAAGTTGAAAAGGACCGCGCCCCTCTTCAGCTTTCCAAGGTCATCTCCACGCCGGCTCTGTCACACCCCTGGAGCAGCGAACCAAATTTACGCCCTAATGCCACTCTCACGCCACAGGATTGGGGAGAAAAAGCCAGGCCAAAGCTGGGGAAAAAAAGAAAGGGACAGTGGCAAAGAGACCCTTTGGCGAGGGCTGGTCCGGGAGCTGACCCTGGAGCCTCTCGCACCGGAAGCGACACTTGGATTCGCCAAAGTCAACAAACCTCCTCTTTTGGAGCCGTAGCCATCATCGTTGCCCACCTTTTTCGCAACCGAACCAAAGGAAAGCAACCCAAGCCCCGCAAGAAGTGGCAGAGTTAGCCCTAAAATGTAAAAAAGGACTCTGCCTGACTTCACCTTTCCAAGGTCTCCTCCTCGCTCTCTGCCGCCGTAAGTGAGAACCGTTCCCCTGGACCAAGGAACCAAATGCAGACCCTAAGGCAGCCCTCCCTCTCCGGGATGTTGGAGAGGAAGAGGAAGAAAAAACCCTCCCTGCTCCCTGCCAAGACAGGCTTGGCCAGGGCTTGGATGAAATTTGGAGCCGGGGTCTCTTGCGCCCAAGAGCAGACTCCCGCCCCAGTCCAGCTAATCCTTTCGTAAGTCTAAGGAAAGCAGCGTTTCCAAAAGGGAGCCAGGCAAGGAGGTCAGGAAACGCACCCTGTGGGATGGAGGGCGGGCAGGCGGGCTTGTCCGGGATTTGAACCCGGGACCTCTCGCACCCTAAGCGAGAATCATGCGCCTAGACCAACAAGCCACCTTGGTTGGGGGTCTGGCCTCAGCAGGTTAGGCCAAAACCCAACCTTCCTGTAAATGTTCACCACTTCTAAACGGCGCTCCTCCAGTGCCACGATAGCCCAGGCAAGGGGGCCTGTGCGTCTGGCGTCGGGCAGCGGTAGGTAGAATGCAGCGCCCGCGTCTTCGTCTCCCGGGGAGGGATCCGTTGAGGCCACGCCAATCGGGAGAAGAGTGGGTAGAAGAAAAGAGCCAGAAAGTTGCAAGAGTCCTCCTTTGCGTCGGAGCTGTGTGTTCCATTCTCCACTTGGGGGGCTAGTCCTGAGAGCTGGGCGGATAGGGTGCGGGCAGCAGCAGGTCTGTGTGCGCTTTTGTGTCTGAGGCGGGCGCTCGGTTCTTGTCTTCGGGGCGGGAGCGTGTGGGTCTGCCGAGTGGGCGACTGGCCTGCGGGGAGCTGTCGAGCCCCTCCAGCTGCGTAGGCCCCCACTTAAGCCTCTCCCCTTCCTTGGGGTGCCCACTGGAAAACCTCCCCAGCCTGTGCTCCAGCTGGACCGTTAAGCCTCCCTGCGTGGCTCGGGCCGGGGAGTTGGAACCCCCGTTGGGCGTCATTTGCGGGGACATGGCGTCAGGAAAGCATTTGGGCCACCAGTTCAACCCATTGGCTGCAATGGGTGGAGGATGCCGCCGACTCCCTGTGCGGCCACCTCAAGCCAGTTCTCCCGCCAGCGGCCGAGGCCGCCGGCCAGCCTGCCCACCCCAGTGGCCCTTGCGCCACGTGCTCAAGATTCTCCTTCCACCATAGGGGGAAGCGGCCACTCCGGCTCGCCCTCTGCAACCCTTAGCCCCCAGGCTCTGTCGGCCACCAGGGCAACCCGGCACTTCGTTGCGACGCTAAGGCAGCTGTGGCTCGACAGGCTGTTGGAGAAAAGAAGACGGTCAAGGGGGGCAAATCGTGCCAGCAACGAAACCTCACGCCAGGGCTTGTCCGGGAATTGAACCCGGGACCTCTTGCTCCCAAAGCAAGAATCATGCTCCTAGACCAACAAGCCACCGCTTGCTGCTTATGGCACCCTGGCGCCTGCGAATGAAGGAGAGGACACACGCCCTGTGCTGATGAGGTTTCACCCACCCCCAACAGAACTGGAAGGCATTCAGGTGGCCAGCTAGGCCTATCACCGCCACGGGCTGCACCTGGAGGAAGAGCCAGGGGTCAGAGATGGAGCGCAAGCGGACTCAGCTGGGCCGGAAGAGGCAGGGCCTCTAAAGCCAGGAAGCTGGCAAGAGACAGAGGCTGCTGCTGGGACAGGGCACTCACTCCCTGGGAGGATTTGGAGCTGGTCCACCCAGAGCCAGGAGGGAAGCCAGGACTTTTAGGAAGCAGTCCAGGCAAGGAGGAGAAATTGCTAGGCGTAGTGTCCCTGGACTGGATTCCGCAGAAGAGGGCCCGTCCGAGTTCCCCTACCAGCCACCGAGGGCATGGCCTAGACCAGGCACAGGGCACTGAGGGGCACGACGGTAGCGAGGTCACCGTGGTAGTGAGAGAGAATGGAAGCCCTGTACGCTGGAAGGGGGGAAACGCCGCGTGCCCTAGCCGGAGGGCTGCCTCCCAAAGAGAAGAGCGGCAGCTCCTGAGAGCGAGAGAGGGGCTCTAGAGGAGTAACTGACAGGCTGTTACCGCCGGTTGGGGCCTCAGCCTGAGCCGGCCTATTCCCCAGTGGAGCCACAGGGAGGAGCGGTGCGCGGACGCGTGCCGTCAGACTCAGCAAATGGAAAGAAGAGCAGGAAAAGCCACCCCCAGGGAAAGAGGAGCCCCCACCCCAGCCCCCGAGTTCCCCGTGGAGCAGCAAAGAAACCATGGCGAGGGCTCGTGTGGGATTTCTGGCACCCTAAGCGAGAAGCCTACCTCTAGGCCAACAAGCCCCTCTGGCCAAGGAGGGGCTCGGCACGCCCCGGAAGTTTGGGAGAAACAACAGGCCGCTGTAGGCATGAAGTTGAAAAGGACCGCGCCCCTCTTCAGCTTTCCAAGGTCATCTCCACGCCGGCTCTGTCACACCCCTGGAGCAGCGAACCAAATTTACGCCCTAATGCCACTCTCACGCCACAGGATTGGGGAGAAAAAGCCAGGCCAAAGCTGGGGAAAAAAAGAAAGGGACAGTGGCAAAGAGACCCTTTGGCGAGGGCTGGTCCGGGAGCTGACCCTGGAGCCTCTCGCACCGGAAGCGACACTTGGATTCGCCAAAGTCAACAAACCTCCTCTTTTGGAGCCGTAGCCATCATCGTTGCCCACCTTTTTCGCAACCGAACCAAAGGAAAGCAACCCAAGCCCCGCAAGAAGTGGCAGAGTTAGCCCTAAAATGTAAAAAAGGACTCTGCCTGACTTCACCTTTCCAAGGTCTCCTCCTCGCTCTCTGCCGCCGTAAGTGAGAACCGTTCCCCTGGACCAAGGAACCAAATGCAGACCCTAAGGCAGCCCTCCCTCTCCGGGATGTTGGAGAGGAAGAGGAAGAAAAAACCCTCCCTGCTCCGCTGCCAAGACAGGCTTGGCCAGGGCTTGGATGAAATTTGGAGCCGGGGTCTCTTGCGCCCAAGAGCAGACTCCCGCCCCAGTCCAGCTAATCCTTTCGTAAGTCTAAGGAAAGCAGCGTTTCCAAAAGGGAGCCAGGCAAGGAGGTCAGGAAACGCACCCTGTGGGATGGAGGGCGGGCAGGCGGGCTTGTCCGGGATTTGAACCCGGGACCTCTCGCACCCTAAGCGAGAATCATGCGCCTAGACCAACAAGCCACCTTGGTTGGGGGTCTGGCCTCAGCAGGTTAGGCCAAAAACCAACCTTCCTGTAAATGTTCACCACTTCTAAACGGCGCTCCTCCAGTGCCACGATAGCCCAGGCAAGGGGGCCTGTGCGTCTGGCGTCGGGCAGCGGTAGGTAGAATGCAGCGCCCGCGTCTTCGTCTCCCGGGGAGGGATCCGTTGAGGCCACGCCAATCGGGAGAAGAGTGGGTAGAAGAAAAGAGCCAGAAAGTTGCAAGAGTCCTCCTTTGCGTCGGAGCTGTGTGTTCCATTCTCCACTTGGGGGGCTAGTCCTGAGAGCTGGGCGGATAGGGTGCGGGCAGCAGCAGGTCTGTGTGCGCTTTTGTGTCTGAGGCGGGCGCTCGGTTCTTGTCTTCGGGGCGGGAGCGTGTGGGTCTGCCGAGTGGGCGACTGGCCTGCGGGGAGCTGTCGAGCCCCTCCAGCTGCGTAGGCCCCCACTTAAGCCTCTCCCCTTCCTTGGGGTGCCCACTGGAAAACCTCCCCAGCCTGTGCTCCAGCTGGACTGTTAAGCCTCCCTGTGTGGCTTGGTCTGGGGAGTAGGAAGCCCCATTGGGCGTCATTTGCGGGGACATGGCGTCAGGAAAGCATTTGGGCCACCAGGTCCACCCATTGGCTCCAATGGGTGGAGGATGCCGCCGACTCCCTGTGCGGCCACCTCAAGCCAGTTCTCCCGCCAGCGGCCGAGGCCGCCGGCCAGCCTGCCCACCCCAGTGGCCCTTGCGCCACGTGCTCAAGATTCTCCTTCCACCATAGGGGGAAGCGGCCACTCCGGCTCGCCCTCTGCAACCCTTAGCCCCCAGGCTCTGTCGGCCACCGGGGCAACCCGGCACTTCGTTGCGACGCTAAGGCAGCTGTGGCTCGACAGGCTGTTGGAGAAAAGAAGACGGTCAAGGGGGGCAAATCGTGCCAGCAACGAAACCTCACGCCAGGGCTTGTCCGGGAATTGAACCCGGGACCTCTTGCTCCCAAAGCAAGAATCATGCTCCTAGACCAACAAGCCACCGCTTGCTGCTTATGGCACCCTGGCGCCTGCGAATGAAGGAGAGGACACACGCCCTGTGCTGATGAGGTTTCACCCACCCCCAACAGAACTGGAAGGCATTCAGGTGGCCAGCTAGGCCTATCACCGCCACGGGCTGCACCTGGAGGAAGAGCCAGGGGTCAGAGATGGAGCGCAAGCGGACTCAGCTGGGCCGGAAGAGGCAGGGCCTCTAAAGCCAGGAAGCTGGCAAGAGACAGAGGCTGCTGCTGGGACAGGGCACTCACTCCCTGGGAGGATTTGGAGCTGGTCCACCCAGAGCCAGGAGGGAAGCCAGGACTTTTAGGAAGCAGTCCAGGCAAGGAGGAGAAATTGCTAGGCGTAGTGTCCCTGGACTGGATTCCGCAGAAGAGGGCCCGTCCGAGTTCCCCTACCAGCCACCGAGGGCATGGCCTAGACCAGGCACAGGGCACTGAGGGGCACGACGGTAGCGAGGTCACCGTGGTAGTGAGAGAGAATGGAAGCCCTGTACGCTGGAAGGGGGGAAACGCCGCGTGCCCTAGCCGGAGGGCTGCCTCCCAAAGAGAAGAGCGGCAGCTCCTGAGAGCGAGAGAGGGGCTCAAGAGGAGTAACTGACAGGCTGTTACCGCCGGTTGGGGCCTCAGCCTGAGCCGGCCTATTCCCCAGTGGAGCCACAAGGAGGAGCGGTGCGCGGACGCGTGCCGTCAGACTCAGCAAATGGAAAGAAGAGCAGGAAAAGCCACCCCCAGGGAAAGAGGAGCCCCCACCCCAGCCCCCGAGTTCCCTGTGGAGCAGCAAAGAAACCATGGCGAGGGCTCGTGTGGGATTTCTGGCACCCTAAGCGAGAAGCCTACCTCTAGGCCAACAAGCCCCTCTGGCCAAGGAGGGGCTCGGCACGCCCCGGAAGTTTGGGAGAAACAACAGGCCGCTGTAGGCATGAAGTTGAAAAGGACCGCGCCCCTCTTCAGCTTTCCAAGGTCATCTCCACGCCGGCTCTGTCACACCCCTGGAGCAGCGAACCAAATTTACGCCCTAATGCCACTCTCACGCCACAGGATTGGGGAGAAAAAGCCAGGCCAAAGCTGGGGAAAAAAAGAAAGGGACAGTGGCAAAGAGACCCTTTGGCGAGGGCTGGTCCGGGAGCTGACCCTGGAGCCTCTCGCACCGGAAGCGACACTTGGATTCGCCAAAGTCAACAAACCTCCTCTTTTGGAGCCGTAGCCATCATCGTTGCCCACCTTTTTCGCAACCGAACCAAAGGAAAGCAACCCAAGCCCCGCAAGAAGTGGCAGAGTTAGCCCTAAAATGTAAAAAAGGACTCTGCCTGACTTCACCTTTCCAAGGTCTCCTCCTCGCTCTCTGCCGCCGTAAGTGAGAACCGTTCCCCTGGACCAAGGAACCAAATGCAGACCCTAAGGCAGCCCTCCCTCTCCGGGATGTTGGAGAGGAAGAGGAAGAAAAAACCCTCCCTGCTCCGCTGCCAAGACAGGCTTGGCCAGGGCTTGGATGAAATTTGGAGCCGGGGTCTCTTGCGCCCAAGAGCAGACTCCCGCCCCAGTCCAGCTAATCCTTTCGTAAGTCTAAGGAAAGCAGCGTTTCCAAAAGGGAGCCAGGCAAGGAGGTCAGGAAACACACCCTGTGGGATGGAGGGCAGGCAGGCGGGCTTGTCCGGGATTTGAACCCGGGACCTCTCGCACCCTAAGCGAGAATCATGCGCCTAGACCAACAAGCCACCTTGGTTGGGGGTCTGGCCTCAGCAGGTTAGGCCAAAAACCAACCTTCCTGTAAATGTTCACCACTTCTAAACGGCGCTCCTCCAGTGCCACGATAGCCCAGGCAAGGGGGCCTGTGCGTCTGGCGTCGGGCAGCGGTAGGTAGAATGCAGCGCCCGCGTCTTCGTCTCCCGGGGAGGGATCCGTTGAGGCCACGCCAATCGGGAGAAGAGTGGGTAGAAGAAAAGAGCCAGAAAGTTGCAAGAGTCCTCCTTTGCGTCGGAGCTGTGTGTTCCATTCTCCACTTGGGGGGCTAGTCCTGAGAGCTGGGTGGATAGGGTGCGGGCAGCAGCAGGTCTGTGTGCGCTTTTGTGTCTGAGGCGGGCGCTCGGTTCTTGTCTTCGGGGCGGGAGCGTGTGGGTCTGCCGAGTGGGCGACTGGCCTGCGGGGAGCTGTCGAGCCCCTCCAGCTGCGTAGGCCCCCACTTAAGCCTCTCCCCTTCCTTGGGGTGCCCACTGGAAAACCTCCCCAGCCTGTGCTCCAGCTGGACCGTTAAGCCTCCCTGCGTGGCTCGGGCCGGGGAGTTGGAACCCCCGTTGGGCGTCATTTGCGGGGACATGGCGTCAGGAAAGCATTTGGGCCACCAGTTCAACCCATTGGCTGCAATGGGTGGAGGATGCCGCCGACTCCCTGTGCGGCCACCTCAAGCCAGTTCTCCCGCCAGCGGCCGAGGCCGCCGGCCAGCCTGCCCACCCCAGTGGCCCTTGCGCCACGTGCTCAAGATTCTCCTTCCACCATAGGGGGAAGCGGCCACTCCGGCTCGCCCTCTGCAACCCTTAGCCCCCAGGCTCTGTCGGCCACCGGGGCAACCCGGCACTTCCTTGCGATGCTAAGGCAGCTGTGGCTCGACAGGCTGTTGGAGAAAAGAAGACGGTCAAGGGGGGCAAATCGTGCCAGCAACGAAACCTCACACCAGGGCTTGTCCGGGAATTGAACCCGGGACCTCTTGCTCCCAAAGCAAGAATCATGCTCCTAGACCAACAAGCCACCGCTTGCTGCTTATGGCACCCTGGCGCCTGCGAATGAAGGAGAGGACACACGCCCTGTGCTGATGAGGTTTCACCCACCCCCAACAGAACTGGAAGGCATTCAGGTGGCCAGCTAGGCCTATCACCGCCACGGGCTGCACCTGGAGGAAGAGCCAGGGGTCAGAGATGGAGCGCAAGCGGACTCAGCTGGGCCAGAAGAGGCAGGGCCTCTAAAGCCAGGAAGCTGGCAAGAGACAGAGGCTGCTGCTGGGACAGGGCACTCACTCCCTGGGAGGATTTGGAGCTGGTCCACCCAGAGCCAGGAGGGAAGCCAGGACTTTTAGGAAGCAGTCCAGGCAAGGAGGAGAAATTGCTAGGCGTAGTGTCCCTGGACTGGATTCCGCAGAAGAGGGCCCGTCCGAGTTCCCCTACCAGCCACCGAGGGCATGGCCTAGACCAGGCACAGGGCACTGAGGGGCACGACGGTAGCGAGGTCACCGTGGTAGTGAGAGAGAATGGAAGCCCTGTACGCTGGAAGGGGGGAAACGCCGCGTGCCCTAGCCGGAGGGCTGCCTCCCAAAGAGAAGAGCGGCAGCTCCTGAGAGCGAGAGAGGGGCTCTAGAGGAGTAACTGACAGGCTGTTACCGCCGGTTGGGGCCTCAGCCTGAGCCGGCCTATTCCCCAGTGGAGCCACAAGGAGGAGCGGTGCGCGGACGCGTGCCGTCAGACTCAGCAAATGGAAAGAAGAGCAGGAAAAGCCACCCCCAGGGAAAGAGGAGCCCCCACCCCAGCCCCCGAGTTCCCTGTGGAGCAGCAAAGAAACCATGGCGAGGGCTCGTGTGGGATTTCTGGCACCCTAAGCGAGAAGCCTACCTCTAGGCCAACAAGCCCCTCTGGCCAAGGAGGGGCTCGGCACGCCCCGGAAGTTTGGGAGAAACAACAGGCCGCTGTAGGCATGAAGTTGAAAAGGACCGCGCCCCTCTTCAGCTTTCCAAGGTCATCTCCACGCCGGCTCTGTCACACCCCTGGAGCAGCGAACCAAATTTACGCCCTAATGCCACTCTCACGCCACAGGATTGGGGAGAAAAAGCCAGGCCAAAGCTGGGGAAAAAAAGAAAGGGACAGTGGCAAAGAGACCCTTTGGCGAGGGCTGGTCCGGGAGCTGACCCTGGAGCCTCTCGCACCGGAAGCGACACTTGGATTCGCCAAAGTCAACAAACCTCCTCTTTTGGAGCCGTAGCCATCATCGTTGCCCACCTTTTTCGCAACCGAACCAAAGGAAAGCAACCCAAGCCCCGCAAGAAGTGGCAGAGTTAGCCCTAAAATGTAAAAAAGGACTCTGCCTGACTTCACCTTTCCAAGGTCTCCTCCTCGCTCTCTGCCGCCGTAAGTGAGAACCGTTCCCCTGGACCAAGGAACCAAATGCAGACCCTAAGGCAGCCCTCCCTCTCCGGGATGTTGGAGAGGAAGAGGAAGAAAAAACCCTCCCTGCTCCGCTGCCAAGACAGGCTTGGCCAGGGCTTGGATGAAATTTGGAGCCGGGGTCTCTTGCGCCCAAGAGCAGACTCCCGCCCCAGTCCAGCTAATCCTTTCGTAAGTCTAAGGAAAGCAGCGTTTCCAAAAGGGAGCCAGGCAAGGAGGTCAGGAAACGCACCCTGTGGGATGGAGGGCAGGCAGGCGGGCTTGTCCGGGATTTGAACCCGGGACCTCTCGCACCCTAAGCGAGAATCATGCGCCTAGACCAACAAGCCACCTTGGTTGGGGGTCTGGCCTCAGCAGGTTAGGCCAAAAACCAACCTTCCTGTAAATGTTCACCACTTCTAAACGGCGCTCCTCCAGTGCCACGATAGCCCAGGCAAGGGGGCCTGTGCGTCTGGCGTCGGGCAGCGGTAGGTAGAATGCAGCGCCCGCGTCTTCGTCTCCCGGGGAGGGATCCGTTGAGGCCACGCCAATCGGGAGAAGAGTGGGTAGAAGAAAAGAGCCAGAAAGTTGCAAGAGTCCTCCTTTGCGTCGGAGCTGTGTGTTCCATTCTCCACTTGGGGGGCTAGTCCTGAGAGCTGGGCGGATAGGGTGCGGGCAGCAGCAGGTCTGTGTGCGCTTTTGTGTCTGAGGCGGGCGCTCGGTTCTTGTCTTCGGGGCGGGAGAGTGTGGTTCTGCTGAGTTGGCGTTTGGCCACCGAGGGCATGGCCTAGAGCAGGCAGAGGGCACTGAGGGGCACGACAGTAGCTGGGTCACCATGGTTGTGAGAGAGAATGGAAGCCCTGTACGCTGGAAGGGAGAGAATAGATCACTAAATGGCTCCATTTATTTCATAGAATCATAGAAATGTAGGGCTGGAAGGGACCTCAAGAGATTATAGAGTCCATCCCTCCACACTTAGGCAGGATCAAATATATCTAGACCATCCTGACAAGTATTTGTTTAACCGGTTTTTTAAGCCTCCAATGACAGGAATTCCACAAGCTCCTTTGGTAACTTTTTCCAGTGCTTAATTATCTTTATAGTTAGAAAGTTTTCCTTAATATCTAACCTAAATCTCTCTTGCCAGAAATTTAACTGATTACTTCTTGTCCTACCCTCGGGAGCACAATTATCCAGCCTCCTCTTTATAACAAATTTTTATATTTTTCAAAGTTTTGAATTTTCAAACTTTCCTCATAGGACGTATTTTCTAAACCTCTTATGTTTGTTGCTCACCTCTAGACTCTCTAAGTTTTTAACATCTTTCTTATAGTATGATGCTCAAAACTGTACACGGTACTCCAGCTGAGGCCTCACCAGTTCCAAGTAGAGTGGCACAATGACCTCCAATTTCCTACATATGCCACTTCTGTTAATACATCACAGACTGACATTTTCCTTTTTTTGTAATTGTGTCACATTGTTAACTCATATTCAATCTGTTTTCCACTATAACCCCCAGATTCTTTTGTGCAGTACTGATGCCTAAACAGTTATTCCCATTTTGTATTTCTGGATTTGATTTTTCCTTTCTAACTGCAGTACTTTGCACTTGTCTTTATTGAATTTCATCTTATGGAGTTCAGACCAATTGTCTAGTTTATCAAGATCATTTTGAATTCTAATCCTGTCCTTCAAAGTTCTTTCAACTCCTCCCAGCTTGGAGTCATGTGTTCATACTCTCCATTCCATCACCCAAGTTATTCATGAAAATTTTGAATAGTGCTGGTCTCAGGACAGACTCTACAGGACCTAAGTTCCCATTAACCTGAGATCCTTCCAATTGTTAATATTAATTGGGTTAAGCACCTGGTCATAGTTAACCTTCTTAGGGTATGTCTTCACTACCCGCCAGATTGGGATTGATTTATCTAGAAACAATAAATCGACCCCTGAGCGCTCTCCCATCGACTCCTGTACTCCAGCGCCATGAGAAGCGCAAGCAGAGTTGACGGGAGCATCACCAGTCGACTCTCCATGGTGAAGACACCATGGTAAATCAATCTCTAAGTACGTCAACTTCAGCTATGTTATTCACATAGCTCAAGTTGCGTAACTTAGCTCGATCCTCCCTCCCCAGTGTAGACCAGGGCTTAGTGAAGACTGAAGCAAAATAGCCATTAAACACTTCACCCTTCTCTTAGTCATCTGTTATTTGCTCTCCTTCTTCATTAAAAAATCGACAAAGACTTTTCTTTGTCTTGTTTTTACTTCCAATCTAATGTATTTACAGAATATCTTCTTGCTGCCTTTTATCTCCCTTGCTAGTTGTAACATATTTCATGCCAAAGGGCTGGTCTATACTGGGGTGGGTATCAATCTAAGATATGCAACTTCAGCTACATAAATAGTGTAGCTGAAGTTGAAGTATCTTAGATCGATTTACCTCGGGTCCTCAGGGCACGGGATCGACGTCTGTGGCTCCCCGTGTCGATTCCGCTACCGCCGCTCGCTCTGGTGGAGTTCTGGAGTTGACGGGAGTGTGTTCGGGGATCGATATATCGTGTCTACATGAGACGCGATATATTGATCTCTGAAAAATTGATTGCTACCCGCCGATAAGGCGGGTAGTCTGGATGTACCCTTAGCCTTTCTGATATTGTCCATGATTTTCTCGCATATAACTGAACAGTGATATCTTTCTAAATCATACATAAGTATTTTTTATCTACATAAAATGATAAAGGCTTTTTTAAAAAAAATGTAATACTAACATCCTCTGGGTGGATTGTCAGCAGCAGGAATCAAACCAAGGGCCTTTTGCACTTAATACATCAGCCACAGTTGCTTGAGCTAAACAACACCACTCACTTATTAGTGCAATAGCAGGCTTGTCAAGCTCTAGCTGGCCTAACCACCACTAGCAGGGGACAAAGTGCCATGCCTACCAGTCATGGGTTACACTTATATTAGACCTGAGATATATTTATTAGATTAGTAGACATTGAAGATTATCAGATATTTCATAGATAAGTCAGACATTGCCATTCTCTGATACAGCTTGCAAAGTCAAAGTGAATAGAAAATAAGGTGAGCTCTTCAAAAACAACTGAGTCCATCATGATTTTGTGATACATGAACCTGAATGTAAAAAACCTGAAACTCCTTTGTCTCCTTTCCTGTCCACTTTCCCTGTAAACCTTTTTACTTTCTCCATAATTCCCTGAAATGATAGACATTTAAAAGTGACAATGACAAGTAATTTAACCTAACATTTAGTTGCTTTGTTCCATCCATGCCTTTCTGCAGATCAACAGTAATGGCTTACTGAAACAGAGAATTTATACAGCAAATAGAGCTGTGTATTTCCAGCCGTGATGAATAACTTGAAATTATCACCTTAAGTGTAGTTCTTGAAAAGAAATATTTATGTACCAACTTTTCTCAAAATTCATCCATCTACTAATTGTTGTAGCTATACAATGTTTTTAAAGGTACACTTTTATTATTAGTTGTATTACAGTAGAGCATAGAAGCCCTAACTGAGATCAAGCCCTCAGTGTATAAACATATAGTGAGTGTTTCTTAACCTGTGCCCATGGGCCGCATACAGCCCAATTAGCACACAACTGCAGCCCAGCTGTGTGCTAAAGGGCGGTGGGGAAAAGGGCTAGAGCTGCCATGCAGTTGGGTCCGGGGTCGAGTCTGCTGCCTGTCCCCACACAGCAAGGTCCAGAGTCGGGGCTATTGCTTGGCCCTGCACAGCAGGGGTCAGAGGCAGGGTTGGGTTGGGTTTGCTGCCTGGCCCCGCACAACAAGGTCTGGGATTGGGGCTGCTGCCTGGCACCACACAGCAAGGTCTGGGGTCGGGGCTGCCACGTGGCCCCACACAGCAGGGATCAGATTAGTGTTAGGGTTGGGTTGAGGTTGCCGCCTGGCCCTGCACAACAGGGTCCGGGGTCCCTGCCACCCAGCCCCACCACCGGGACTCTGCTACTGGCCCCACTTTGTCGAGGGCTCTCTGGTTGGGGAGCTCTGGACATAGTGGTGTGTGGGGGTGTCATAAACAGATAAGAAAAGTTAATAGCACAGAAGTACTTTATATCTTTCTAATTGTAAAGGGTTAACAAGTTCAGTTAGCCTGGCTGTCACCTGACCAGAGGACCAATCAGAGAACAGGATACTTTCAAATCTTGAGGGAGGGAAGTTTTTGTGCTGTGCTGTTAGATTTTGTTTGTTGTTCACTCTGGGGACTCAGAGGGATCAGATATGCAACCAGGTTTCTCTCCAATCTAGGCTCTTATAAGTTCAGACTAGTGAGTACTAGGTAGATAAAGCGAGTTAGACTTATGGTTGTTTTCTTTATTTGCAAATATGTATTTGCTTGGAAGAAGTTCAAATGTGTATTTGGCTGAAAGGAGTTCAAATTGGTATTTTGCTGAAAAGATTTTAATTTGTACTTGTATACTTAGGCTGGGAGGGTGTTCCCAGTGTCTATAGCTGAAAGACCCTGTACCTATTCCATTTTTTTTTAAATTTACAAAGATAATTTTTACTGTTTTTTTTTATTTCTTTAATTAAAAGCTTTTCTTGTTTAAGAACCTAATTGTTTTTTTATTCTGGTGAGACCCCAGGGGACTGGGTCTGGATTCACCAGGGAATTAGTGGGGAGAAAGGAGGGAAGAGGGAGAGAGAGGCTGATTTCTCTCTGTGCCAGGATTACATTCTCTCAGGATGAGTCTGGGAGGGGGAAAGAGAAGGAGGGAGGAAGGTGAATTGTCCTCTCTGTTTTGTGATTCAAGGAGTTTGAATCACACAGTGATCTTCCAGGGTAACCCAGGGAGGGGAAGCTTGGGAGAGGCAATGGTGGGGGAAAGGGTTTACTTTCCTTCTGTTGAGATCCAGAGGGTCTGGGTCTTGGGGGTCCCTGGGCAAGGTTTTGAGGGGACCAGAGTGTACCAGGCACTGGAATTCCTGGTTGGTGGCAGCGCTAGAGGTTCTAAGCTGGTATTGAGCTTAGAGGAATTCATGCTGGTACCCCATCTCTTGGATGCTAAGGTTCAGAGTGGGGATTATACCATGACAGGGTGTGTATGTGTGCTGTGGTTCTCAACGCATATACGGCCCACAATGATTGATAGGCTAAGAACCACTGATATAGTAAGAGACAATCTCTGCCCTGAAGAGCTTACAAGCTAAATATATAAGTATGAGAGAATGGAAGTATTATTATCCCCATTATACAGATGGGGAACAGAGGCACAGAAAGATTAAGTGACTTGGTAACTTTAAACTAAATGTCCCCTTTATTATATTACTACAGGTGTTTAAAACTAAGCAGTCTTCACAAGGTGGGGAACAAAAGATGTAAAGTAAACTTATTTCCAAAGATGATTGTACTCCTGAGATATAAGGTGTCAAAATGGAAGAGACAACTTGAAACCAACTTTTAAACATAAATATCAATAATAAGTGCCAGCAGAATGGTTCTTGGAACACAAGCATTGCTCCACTCTCCTCCTAAGATGCAGCTTTCAACAGCAGAACTGCATGAGAAATTGATTTTTTATTTTGTGGGAAATGCCACAATTTTGAAATTTGTTCTCATTCTGAAATGGAGCAAAAGCAAAAATGCTTTGAAATTTCCCACAAAACAAAATTCTGAAAAAACATTAGTTTGGGATCAACCAAAATATTTTTTTCCGATAAACTCAAAAAGTTTCATTCTGATTATAACTTTTTATATAACATAATGTAATAAAATATACATAATTGAAATGCAAAGTCATTTTGAAACTGAACATTAAAAAGTTCCATTGTAAAAAGGTTGGAACAGAATGTTTTCACATTATCAAAATGCTTTCTGCTGATCAGTATTTTCCAACAGAAAAATGTTCCATTGGAAAATTTCCTACCAGCTGTACTCATCAGTACAGGAAGATTTTACCCCCAGAATGCAGTAAGGTTCCTGCATTCCTCAGAGCTATCACCTTTTAAATGGTAAATAAGATCTCTCAGGCAACAAAAACTAGAAAGAATCTTGTTGGATCTGTCAGGATTGAGCACCTTCAGCTGAACCTGAGAACTAGCCAAGTCAGTCACCAAGCTGATTAATGAGCTCATCTGGGTAGGCTGAAGGGAGCCAGCAGACCTGCTTTTAAGATCAGCATAAGCAGTGGGTTGCTAGCTCCTTGATACTTCTGTCTGCAACTGCAGTAATCCTCTACTCCCAACCCCATCCCCTGCCCCAGTCTTATTTGGTTCTTGACTCTGGCTCCAACCCTTTTTTTGGTTCCCTCGTTTCTAGCTCCTACCCCTCCTCAGTCTGGTTCTAAACCACTAAGCCAGACTGCTGGCACCCGGACTCCTGTCACGATGCACTTAAACTTTGTTCTGAATGCTGAATTCAGATAAACAACATGAAAAATACTTTTATTAAACCAAAGATTACCTGGCAGTTTGCAGAGTCTGATCTTAGATGGGTTAAATTAAAAGTTTAGATGGTTCCTGCCCCTAGGAGTTTACACTCTTATGGTTTTATGTGTGTACACTGATTAGCACAATGGGTCCTGGTCTACAATTGGGGTCCCTAGGCACTATTGTAATACAAATAATAAATCACAATATTATCTTAATGAGATTGTGATCAAACCAAAAATCCAAAGTAGTATATTTTTCGAATGCTTAATACTCACTATACTAACATTTTATTAAGTCAATGAAATGTGATCCAGACAGCTGTTTTTAAATGGCTAACATTTGCACCAAAATGTTCTCCTCCATAATCATGTTAATTTTATATATGCACAGCACTTTGCTTTCCAATAGATAATTATTCCTGTATGGTAATTAGTAACACTTGTGGCATATAAATCATTTTCCAGCAAACCCTTCCTGCAGTGTCTATATTCAACACAATGCCTCGTACAAAGGAATCACCAGAACTAGGATTAATCGCTTAGTCGTGACAGGAATAAATGATTGTCTATGCTTTAATTAAAGAAGACTAATGTAAAGTAAGCAATCACAGCAGCAGCCCTTAATGCTGATCCTGTCTTAATCTGTTTTTAAATGTTTATCAAGTAACACTCTCAACACATGCAATTTCTTGAGTCTAGTTTTATAGATATATGCTAACAAAATTATTTTATTTTCTCAGAGTTTTCACGTAGTGAGTAGGAATAATGCAATAGGCAAAGAATGCAATATTTACTTAGAAAAGAAGTATTGAATATCTCTGCCCATCTAGTATAGATAAATTTTTCAGGGCATGAATCTTGTCTTTTTATGCATTTTGGAAAGCTCCTTTGTCCCTCTGAAATCAAAGGGAATTTTACTTGGGTCAGGACTTCGGGAGTTGTCCCAAAATATTGGGAAAAATAAAAAGTGCTAGCAAAATGTAGCAAGCTAAACAGAAATGACTAAACATTAGCACAAGCAAACAACAAACAACAGTTCCTGTATTTAAGCAATATAAACTACAGTACAAATGGATTCCACAAAGAATAAATATGCTTCACTTTTCTGTTTTGTTTTTTTTATGACCACATGCTCTATTTTAGCAACCTCAAGTAAACAACCTAATGTCTGAAACTGTAAATGCATGTACTTACACTTGGGGTTGTATTACAGGGCCAGGCTGGTGGCTTGATCCTATGGTATAAGAAAATTTTACAAATAGAGTATCTGTTTGATCCACAGTGCTTTAGGTAGTTGAAAATTTCAGTGCTGGTTGGCTGGGTCTGATCGTAATGCAGTGTGTTTTTTTAAGAGAGTCTGTTTCATCACACCACAGCAGGTGCCTCTTCCCTGGGTAATTTTGAAAGGAGAGTAGTGGCAAGGCAAGGCAAGGAATTTCCCCAGGCACTTCAGTGAGAGCAGGACTTGATCTTAAGTTTTCATACTGGGTTGCTTTTAGAGTCTCTTAAGCATGTCCTTAAGTGCTTTGCTAAGTATGGATGCTTAAAAGTTAAGCACATATGTAGAGGCTTTGCTGAGCCAAAAAAGCGTCCCTACTCTGTGATGAATCCATAGAGGTTTTTATGTGATGTAGGTGGCATTGCTGTCAATGAGCTCACTCGGAAACTGTGGTGGGTTAAATTGGAGGAGTTAGTAAATTGAGAAAACTCCAGGGACTTGCTGTTTCAAGTTACAAAGGACAAAACAGTTGCTGCAAGTGTTCACATTCATATAAAACTGAACATCTATACATTTACCCATAACAAGTGGGCTGAAGAAAGCAGAGGGGGTCTGGTGAATTTTAACAATCACAAAAAATTCAGACCCTTCAAATGAAATGGTTAACTGATACATTATTTTGTGAATCTGGCTCCAATCCTGCGATGAGTGCCACAAAGCAGACCCTGTCCCTAGGAGGAGCCCAGTGGAATTTGATGAGGCTCCACATTGCCTTTGGGCTCTGCACAGAATTGAGAGGCTTGTTTCTGTGCCCATTTTATTCTTGACTATTCTGCTGAGATTACTGCTGTGACTCTGATTACAGAGTGCTCTCTAAAGCTTTGTCTACACTACAGAGTTTTGTCAACAAAAGGCAGCTTTTGTCGACAAAACAGGGAATGTGCACACACTGCCATTTTGCCAACAAAATACAAAAGACATAAGATTTTCTGTGCAAAATTGTTGTTGACAAAGTGCTAGTGTAGACACCATGCTTGATTTTTATCACTCTAACTGGCCTCCAGGAGGTTTCCCACAATGCCCAATCTGACCGCTCTGGTCAGCAGTTTGAACTCCATTTCCCTGCAGCTAGGTAAATAACCATCCACTCCTCCCCCCTTAGAAGGCCTGGGAATTTTTGAAATTCCATTTCCTGTTGTCTCCAGCGTGGAGAGATCTCATTGCATCTTTCCAGGTGACCATAGCAGGTTATTGCAGCAAACGCTGTCCTGCTTGGACCACTGTGGAGCTGCTGGATCTGATGAGTATATGGAGAGAGGAGGCTGTGCAGTCTCAGCTGTGCTTGAGCCATAGGAATTTTGATACCTACAGGCAGATCTCTCGAGGCTTGTGCAAAAGGGCTATGATCAGCAAATGCTGCAGTGCAGAGTGAAGATAAAGGAGCTAAGACCGGCGTACCATAAGGTGAGGAAGGCAAGCCGTCGCTCCTGCGCTGTAGCTAAGACCTGGTTCTATAAGGAGCTGGACGCTATCCTCTGTGGCTGTCCCACCTCCACTACCAAGAGCCCAGTGGATACTTAGGCGGGCCTGGAGGTGGCGGAAAGAGGACCTTACCCAGAGGACAAAGTCATTGATGAAGAGGTGGAGTTAGACAACAATGTGGAGCTCCCAGTAGGGTTGCCTGGTGGGGCAGGCAGCCAGGAACTGTTTAGCACTCTGGAGCTATCTAGCCAATCTCAGCAGTTGCTCTCTGCCAAGCAAGAAGCAGGAGAGATGTCTGATAAGTGGCTGTGGTTTGTGTAGTTCAGAAGTGGGTTCAGGGTATAGAAATGTACAAGGCTGGCTGTGTTTCTGTGTGCTAGACATTTGCCCATGCAGCTAATCATTACGGTGGAACAAGGTGTTGATGCATACCGAGATCTCACGGGAATCCTCTTGAAAGATCTCTAGGAAAGTTTCCTGGAAGTACGCAGCAATCCTCTGCCGAAAATTCCTTGGCAGAGCTGCTTTGTTCCCTCCCCCAGTGTAGGAAACTTTCCCGCGACATTCGGCAATCACTTGTGCAGGGACCAAAGCGGCACACATGTGAGCAGCATAGGGACCAGAGTGGAAGCCACAAGCGTGTAGTAGATGTACCCTTGCTTCCCTGCTTACTCTCAGCTTATTCCCACCTGTGGGGTCATTGTAAGAGTGCAGGAGAATTTTAGAAGTTTTTCCCTAGTTGGTTGCACCACAACCCTTGCAGAGTGCCCTTTTCCCCATGTAGAGCACCCACCTCCCATCCAACACTCACCAAGCTCTGGGTGTTGGCCGAGATGTGTGCTTGTCAAGGGTCCAAGAGAAAGTGATTGTTATGTTACCAGAGGTGTATTTTACTGAAATGTTTCAATCATGTTTCTGTGCATTATTCCTTGTGCTTCAGCAGATGTAGCCTCCAGGAACACCCCCCACACACTGGCTGAGTGTTGCCGCCAGATAAGAAAGTGCACAAGATGAAGCAAAGAAGACATTTTCTGGGAGGTGCTGCACTTCTCCAATGCAGAGAAAAGGGAACTCAAGGAATGGAGGGAAGCAGAAAGACAGGAAAAGAAAATCAGGAGTTTGTAAACGACACTACTGAGCAGATGATTAAAGTAATGGAGGAGCAAACGCAGATGCTGAAGTCCTTAATAATGCTACAGACTGAGCAGATGTGTGCCCGCCCTCCCCTGAAGCACATTCAGAACTCTTTTACATGCCCCCGCAAATTCTACCCACACAGTCCTTTCTGCTTTCCTGGACTTCTTGGTTTTCCCTTCAGACCACCCCCTTGGACAACTTTCAAAATGACAGCTGGACCCACACACAACTCTGAAAGTCTGCCCTTCCCTGGTACCTCATTTCCCACCAAGCACTTGTGTGTGTGTGTGTGTTTTTATTTAATAAAAGCAAAGTTTCGGAACAGTAATTCATCTTCATTTGTTTCCTACATATTGAGATAGCAGGCACTACCAATACATACACAGCATAATCATTAGCTTACTGGAATGTAAGACCCCAAATGTCACCATTGTTTCTTAGGCAAACTACATGTAATTTAACATTGCAACACCAATCAGAGATATACATTACTCGTTTTCATTTTCAAAGCGTTGCCTCAAAGCCTCCCTAATTTGAACCCCCCCGCCCCCCCGATAGCCCTGGTATCTGGCTACTCAAAATCAGCAGCCAAGTGGTCTGCCTCAACATTCGACCTCTGAGCAAACCTTTCACTCTTAGCTTCACAAAGATTATTCAGTGTACATCATGTAGCTATCACCCTGGGAATATTATCCTCATTGAGGTCTAACATGCCATAAAGGCATTGCCAGCACTCCTTTAATCTGCCACTGTCATATGGCATCTACTCGGCCTGTTGTAGAACTGCTCCTTACTGCTGTTCAGCTTTTCCATGTAAGGTTTCATGAACCATGGCTATAAGTGGTATGCTGGGTCTCCCAGGATCACTGTTGGCATTTTAACATCCCTCACTGTAATCTTCTGGTCTGGAAAGAAAGTCCCCACTTGTAGCTTTCTATACAGGCCAGTGTTCTTGAAGACGCCTGTGTCATGCACTTTCCCAGACCATCCCACGCTGATGTCAGTGAAACACCCATAGTGACCTGTAAGTGCTTGCAACACCATAGAGGAGTACACCTTTCTATTGATGTACTCTGTCGCAAGGTGGTCTGGTGCCAAAATTGGAATATATGTGCCATCTATTGCCCCTCTATTGTTAGGGAAACCCGTTTCTCAAAAGCCGTCCACAATTTCATGCGCATTTCCCAGAGTCACGGTCCTTTGTAGTAAGATGTGATTAATTGCCCTGCATGCTTGCATTAACAGAGCCCCAGTGGTCGACTTCATGACTCAAAATTGATTAGTGACTGACCGGTAGCAGTCTGAAGTTGCCCGCTTCCACACAGCTATTGCCATGCGCTTCTTTACTGATAGGGTATGTCTCATTCTGGTGTCCTTGCACTGTAGTGCTGGGGTGAGCTCCACACCCAGTTCCAGGAAGGTGGCTTTCTGCATCCAAAAGTTCTGTAGCAACTGCTCATCATCCCAGACGTGCATGACGGTCCCTGCAGCTGTTCTGTGAATGCCAAAAGCAATCTAAACTTGTTTCTATCCATGTCACACAGCATGTCAGGCAACTGGGAGTCTTCTTCAGTTAGGAACTTTGTGATTAACTGCACTGCCATCTGCGATGTCTTCATGACAGTTATCAGAGCATAGGAGAGCAGTGCAAAATCCATCCCTTCTCACAAAGATGCCTGGGTGCACAGCAGACAAGGACCATTGAAAAATGTAGTGAAAGAAAGAATGCTGGGACAGAAAGCAATGCATCATAGCACATTGAACCCAGTCCTGAGATGCACTGCAATCCGCTCCGCCTTCCCACAACACCTAGCAGCAGAAGGTGTCGAGCTGGACTGTGGGATAGGTACCCACAATTCATGTCTCACATGGTCATGATAGTACACCAACTGTGGATGCCCTCTGCCAACAGAGGGAATGAGTGTGAACATGACATGTCAATTATTATTATAGCAATTTTTGAGAGTCGACATTTGTAGTGTAAACAAGGCCTAAATCAGGCACTTAGGTAAGCTAGGTAGCTAAGTATGTAGCTAGTTCTGTCTCAGGATGCCTCAGCTTTGTGTAAAACCTAGGCTGGAGTCTGATAATCTTTTTTTTTGGTTGTTCCATAAGCATGGTCTAAAGGGAATGTTCACTGGAACTTACAGCTGCTGTCAAGGGTGTCAGTTAGTATCAACTGGGGTAGTTGTTTTTGTGATCAGGTCAATCATTGCTCAATAGAAACTGGACTGAGACATATCAAACTCACTTCAAGGCCACCAAGGAGCTGTCAGATAGTAAATACTTTCATATGCTGCTCCTCATTAACTATATATTACAGCATGGTGTCTGAAGATAGACAATTTAGAAAAAATAACTTTTAGATGAAGGGATAACACAATAAACAACTTTGAAAGCAACCTACTGCAAATATTAATCATATGGAATGTAATTAGCCACAATGTATAATGAAGTCCTCCTCCTCCTCCTCCTAAGCAGATATTTGTATATGAATGTACCTTAACGTCATGGATGAAATCCAGGCTGAGGCTACATTAACTTTAATTAATTTAATTTCATTCTATGGCGTCTTCACTAGAAGAGGGAAAAAAGGCTCTAAAAACTGGAGGTTCTGCTTAAGCTTCTTTTACAGGGGAAGAATACTGGGAGACCGAAGGGCACAGCTGGAAGTGATAAAGCACTGAAACCAACAAAAACCTAAAGTGCTAGCATTATACATCCTATAACAGCCAGCCACAGGCATGGGCACACTGCCCCTATTTATGAAAGGTGCTCTATTATAATGCTCACTCTTTCTTGGAGTGATCATTGCTGCACATGATACTGCTAAAGAGAACACAAACACCGTCAAGTTGGAGAGAAATGCCAACATTCAGTAAAACAACATGCAGGAAAAATTTCCACAATCTTACATAAATCTGGAGGTTAACAAAGGGGGTCTTAAAGGGTCAGTTTTAATTATTTATTGGTTAAGTGTCTGCAATGATCTTGGCACGGTACAAGACACACAGATGGAGGCATTTGGATATCCAGATGATAGGGTTAGCTTGGAAATTAAAAATATTTTTTAACTGAGGACACCTTCTGCAAAAAATTCCAGGGTTGGCACCTGAAATTAGACATCCTAAGGGGAAGTTTTCAAAGGAACAAATGGCAATTAGGGCCCTATCTCCCATTGACAGTATTTGGGAGTTAGCCACTTAGTTGCCATTTGTCCCTTTGAAAATCTCTGTAAACATATATTTAGGCATCTAAGTAAAAGTGGTTTGGTTTTCAGGGGAGTAAAGGTGCTGGGTATACTCAACTGTCTCCTCGGTTACAGCACATGACTGGGAAGGCTCCTGTGCTCTATTCCTGGCTGTACTGGTAGACCATTACATGTCACCAGCAAGTCAAAGCACTTGTCATGTCTTTGCCTCAGTTTAACATGTCACATTGGTTTAAAAAGAGGTGCCATGTGGCTTATAAACCACATTGCGCTTGTGAGATAGAAAGTAATATTGAAGAACAAAGTATTGCTATTTAACAATTCAATTATCTTGCTTTCAGATTAGTAGTGCTTCAAGGAAAACAAAATGTGAACAAATAAGAATCAGAGTACATAGCATTGGCTAAAATCATCCAATCTGAGTGCCTACAGTTAGTGATCTAACTACACATTTAGGCACCTCAATAGGTGGTCTGATTTTCATAGGTGCTGAATACCAATTAAAGTCAATGGGAGCTGCAGGTGCTGCTAGGGATCTTCGAAAATCTGCTACTTATTTAGGTGACTAACTTTAGGCACACAAGTTTGAAAACTTGGCAATTGAGAAGTACAGAGAATTTATTTTTAAGTTATTGAAACGAATGATAGGCGATCTATATTAATACGCATCCTCTGGGCAGCCTCTGCCAGTGGGTTTCCCCTGGCATCCAGAATTCAACTTAACGTGGGCTAAACTCATGTTTAACTACTAGTCACCTTTCATAAAAGTGAGGCCCAAGTAGTGAAAATGGTTTATTGTCTGAAATATAAAGCTAATTTTGCCTGTGTTAGACCAGGTTGACTCTCACCTTTCTGTTTCGTTTTTCATACCAAAGCCTAGCCCCATGTCTAGGTACCATCAACTTCATCATGACAAAGGGCAGGGCCAGTAGCTGCTTCTATTTGCAGCAGGCCTAAGCAGAGCAGGAATGGGGACATAGATGCATCTGTGCCTACCTCCCACCCTCAACATTTGCTTCTAGGCTTTTGTTGTTTCCTAATGAGCATAACAAAAACCTTGATGGTTTCATTACTTCCCTTTAACTTTTTAGAACAACTGAAGTTTTCATTCACAGATTGAAATTACAGCCTAATGTTACTAGAATCAAAAAACTTCCAAAAACATATTTATGTATGTTTCACCCAGATGTAGGCACTGTTCCCTGTTGCTAGGTATGGGAGTTTCAAAGCTCTCCCTGGAGCTTGGCCTGAGTTATGCCAGGCCTTCCCAACTATCAGTTTAATGATCCATACTCCATCTGGGGGAGAGGGTCTCTGACTACTAATTAGCTACTACAACAATTTAGCAACTTGCTGGCCTGTGTAGTAGTGAGAGGGGTTGGGACCTGGAGGTGAGCAAGGCCCCAGGGCAGGCTCAGGCTGAGGTGAAATGGATGGGTACAGTGAGTGGGGAGCCAGTTCAGGGTCCGGCTGAACTGAGGTGAGTGGTTGTGGAGGAGCCTAGCAGGGTGATGCTTTAGTAAGGGACAGGCCAGGACAAGTTGAAAGAGTGGGGCTGTCATAGCATGGTGAGACTGAGGGAGGGGCTGTGGGGAGCTGGCCCAGTATATGTGGGAGGCACAGCCAGGTGAGGCTCACATAAGGGGGTTTGGCACAGAGACCAGGTAGTCATGCAGGGAAAGGGAGATGAGGGCAAGTGCTGAGGCAGGGCTGGCATAGGGAGTGGAGGGAACAGCACGGTCAAGCTGAGGTTAGATGAGAGTGGTGGGGGTGGGCACAAGGGAGAACCACGGTAGGATCAGACTCTTATAGGGGCAGCACTGGGAAGGGCTGGAATAGATAGGGGGGCGCTTCAGGCTCAGGCACCAAGGTGTGTGGGAGTCTGGGGCACTGAGCCGAAGGGACTGACAGAGTAAAGAGGAAGCTCAGCCCGGGCAGGTTTAAGTGAGGAGAGGGACTGGCCCAGGGAACTGGAGCGTCGCCGCGGGCGGGGATAGAGGAGACCCAGCCGCTCCCTGCCAGTCTGGCGGGTTGTTGCTGGGGCGGGAATCCCCGGCTCCCTCCTTCCGGGTGCAGGCGCCGCCTCCGCTCCGTTCCCGGAGCTTCAGGCGCTGGGGAGGTTCAAAGCGCTCCCGGGGCCGCTCGTTGGGGTCTCTTATCTCCACTATGTCGGTCTCACCCGCGGCCCCGCCGGGGTCGCTGCCCCTTAACCGGCTCGGGGAGCCGCTGCTCCGGCGGCTCAGTGGCGTGCTGGACCGCGCAGCTCCGGGCAGGGGCTGGAGAGACTTGGCGCAGCGAGCCGGGAGCCACGGCAGAGTCAAGCTGAGGTGAGGGCAGCGGCAGCCCGGGGTGCTGAGGCAACGGCAGGCGGGGGGCAGAAGCAGCGGAGGAGCCGGGCCAGTCGGGACAGTGGGTCTGGCGCCGGACGGGGGAGTGGCACATGGGGCAAGCTCAGGTGAAACGAGCAGCCGGCGGGAGCCTGGCACAGGGAGTGGGAGAGCCCCTGGGGGTCAGGTGAGGCTGTAGCTGGGGGTCCTGGCACAGGCAGTGGGAGGGCCCCTGGGGGTCAGGTATGAGCGGGGTAGCCGTGTTAGTCTGGGTCTGTAAAAGCAGCAAAGAATCCTGTGGCACCTTATAGACTAACAGACGTTTTGGAGCATGAGCTTTCCTGGGTGAATACCCACTTCTCTGATGCATGTAGTGGGGTCAAGTAAGGCTGTAGCTGGGGGGTCCTGGCACAGGCAGTGGGAGGGCCCCTGGGGGTCAGGTGAGGCTGTAGCTGGGGGTCCTGGCACAGGCAGTGGGAGGGCCCCTGGGGGTCAGGTGAGGCTGTAGCTGGGGGTCCTGGCACAGGCAGTGGGAGGGCCCCTGGGGGTCAGGTGAGGCTGTAGCTGGGGGTCCTGGCACAGGCAGTGGGAGGGCCCCTGGGGGTCAGGTGAGGCTGTAGCTGGGGGTCCTGGCACAGGCAGTGGGAGGGCCCCTGGGGGTCAGGTGAGGTGTAGCTGGGGGTCCTGGCACAGGCAGTGGGAGAGCCCCTGGGGGTCAGGTGAGGCTGTAGCTGGGGGTCCTGGCGCAGGCAGTGGGAGGGCCCCTGGGGGTCAGGTGAGGCTGTAGCTGGGGGTCCTGGCACAGGCAGTGGGAGAGCCCCTGGGGGTCAGGTGAGGCTGTAGCTGGGGGTCCTGGCACAGGCAGTGGGAGAGCCCCTGGGGGTCAGGTGAGGTTGTAGCTGGGGGTCCTGGCACAGGCAGTGGGAGAGCCCCTGGGGGTCAGGTGAGGTTGTAGCTGGGGGTCCTGGCACAGGCAGTGGGAGAGCCCCTGGGGGTCAGGTGAGGCTGTAGCTGGGGGTCCTGGCACAGGCAGTGGGAGGGCCCCTGGGGGTCAGGTGAGGCTGTGACTGGGGGTCCTGGCATGGGGAGGGGATCGCCCCAGGGGGTCAGGTGAAGGGGTGGGTTAGGATTCCTTCCCCACTCAGAACTCAGGGGTACAGATGTGGGAACCTGCATGAAAGGCCCCTGAAGCTTATTTTTACCAACTTAGGTTAAAACTTCACCAAGGAAGGCACAAATTTGTTTCCTTGCCTTAGTATCACTGCCGCCACCAAGTGATTTAAACAAATATTCAGGGAGGGCCACTTGAAGCCCCACTTTCCCCAAATATGTCCCCAAGCCCCTACATGCCCTCTCCTGGGGAGGCTTGAGAATAATATCCTCACCAATTGGTACAGGTGAACACAGACCCAAGCCCTTGGATTTTAAGAACAGGTTCTTAAAAGAAGAATTTTAATTAAAGAAAAGGTAAAAGAATCACCTCTGTAAAATCAGGATGGTAAGTACTTTACAGAATAACAAAAGACTCAAGAACACAGAGGATTTCCCCTCTAGGCAAAACCTTAAAGTTACGAAAACAGGGATAAACCTCCCTCTTAGCACAGGGAAAATTCACAAGCCAAAACAAAAGATAACTGAACACATTTATTTTCTGCTATTATTTACTATTTTAGCAAGACTAGATGCTTAGTTCAGATATAGTTTAGGGAGATGTATTTTCCCCTGCCCCGTTTCCTGGCTGACTCCGAGAAAGACAGACCAAAACCTTCCCCCATAGGTTTGAAAGTATCTTCTCCCCTTATTGGTCCTTTTGGTCAGGAGTCACCCAGGTTATCTGAGCTTCTTAATGCTTTACAGGTAAAAGAGAAATTAACCCTTTGCAGGGTAAAGAGGTATTTTATACTACCTGTAGCTATATGTTTTATGACAGGTGGCTGGGGGTCCTAGCACAGGCAGGGAGGGGAGAGCCATGGGGGTCAGGTGAGGGTGTGGCTGGGGAGTGGGAAAGCCCTGGAGTGTCAGGGGAGGGTATGGCTGGGGGCCCTAGCACAGGCAGTGAAAAACCCTCACTTGACCCTCCTGTGGCTATGGTTGGGGGCCCTGGCACAAGCAATGGGAGAGCTGCTGCTGGGGCAGTGTCATCTCAAGGAAGAGACTTTAGAGCATGTAGTGAGGAAGCCACAGCGTGCTCTGATGAATGCTCAGGCAAGGAGTGCCTGGCACGCACTCTTGGGGTGCTTTAGCAGTGACAGATGCAGATTCTCAGTAGCTGAGTGCAGGGGTGGGCAGCTGCTACGGGAAACAATTTAAGGATCCATGCAAGGCTTGACACAGAGACATAAGCCAATTTGGGGCAAGTGGACCTTGTGAGCAACAGATTTGGTGTATGCAACATGTGGTGATGATCTGTTGTGATGGGATGCACTGTCTTACTGGTTTCATTCTTGTAGCTAAAATGCCCTTTATTCTGTTAAAGTAGATGAATTATTCTCATGTGAATTATTCTCTATTATGTCTTTGCAGTTTGGCAAAGAAGTTTAATGATGTATCTGCTTTGCAGAATAAGTAATCCTACAGTCTTAAGTGGTATCTCTCCTGTTTTTACAGAGACAACAGGAAGATAAACATGAAAATTGTTGCAAGGGAAAAAATATACTCGTACAAATTGGTCTGTTTTGTATTCTTCCTGCCAGGATGTGTTCAATTTCCTCTGCTGCTGAAGTTTATTGAATCTTGCATTATATTAGTGTCCTTTTTTTCCCCAAGAGTATAAAAACCCTTTCCCATCACAACCTTATTAATTAATCTGTAGCAAGTACATGGTAATGAAATAAAGGGGTTCTAAACAGACCTTTCTTGTGGTGACATATAACTTCATGTTTTTCCAAAACTTTGATCCTTTCCTAATTCTTCACATGTTGAGATTATCCAGAAAAGGTTATAGTACTTAGTTCTGTGATTAGAAGCTCTGAAGGCTTAAGACTGAAGTTTTAATGCATGGATCTCTACATCTGAAATTACAGTTTGGCAATGAAGTGTAGATTCATCGAGTTTAAGGTCAGAAGGGACCTTTGTGATAATCTAGTCTGACCTTCTGCACATTGCAGGCCACAGAACCTCACCCACTCCTGAAATAGACCCCTAACTTCTGGTTGAGTTACTGAAGTCCTCAAATCATGGTTTAAAGACTTAAAGTTACAGAGCATTCAACATTTGCACTAGTTTGAACCTTCAAGTGACCCATGCTGCAGAGGAAGGCAAATCCTCAGACCCCCACCCATGGTCTCAGCCAATCTGACCTAGCGGGAAATTTCTTCCTGACCCAAATATGGTGATCAGTTACATCCTGGGCACATGGGCAAGACCCACTAGACAAATGTCTAATATTTAATCTTTCTTACACTATAGCAGTACATCAGTGATGAAAGCATCATATCTGGAATAAATTGCCTAGGGAGGTTGTGGAATCTCCATCTCTGGAGATATGTAAGAGTAGGTTAGATAAACATTTATCAGGGATGGTCTAGACAGTATTTGGTCCTGCGATGAGGGCAGAGGACTGGACTCAGTGACCTCTCGAGGTCCCTTTCAGTCCTTGAATCTATGAAATAGTGTCTTCCTGGAACCACAGTTTAAATCCTGCTATTGGTGACTCATTGTTTATTGCTTCTGAAGTAGACACACTTTAAATGGAAAGGTTTTTGCAAAGGTATTTGGTTTTTCAGAATAGATAGTGAAAACAGAAGTCCTACCTACAAGTGTAGGAGTCTACCCAGTGTATTGGGTAGAATTGCCATTCACACAAATATCCTTTGTGTGGAGTACAGTTCACCTTCATTTCAGGCAGCTTAATTAAAGTGGTGGTGTATGATTTGTATACAGTTGTCATGTGTTTTGAAATCCTTTTGACCTGAGATGCTGCATATTTGTGTAAGATACTTTAAATACTTCTAGGAAACAATATAATATAGAACTGGGAAATACCTCACATTAGTAGAATAATCTCTGCTAGATTCATGTGTGTAAATCCACCGCTTAATGGGAGTCAGACGTGTACATTAGGAAGATCTTGTATTTGTAGTAATGAACACCAGATTCCTATCATAATTTTCCCTGCAAAAATTAATATTTACTTTCATATATTCAGTTTTATCAATATTTCCTTACAAGGCAATCTCACTGGGGGCAAAATTAGGTATGAGTATAGTACAGAGATAAGGTTTCTCTTTCTCCATTTTTAATTGATCACTTGGCATTCATACAAATGCACTTAACATATTTGTTTTGTTTTAATTTTTGCAGTTCTCTGGAGTTGGAACAATGTTCTCTCAAAGTACTGGAGCCAGAAGGAAGCCCCAGTTGGAGTCTCCTGAGACTAATGGGTGAAAGGGGTTGCACTGTGGTGGAACTAGTGGAATTCTTACAGGCCCTGGAACACACAGAGGCTCTTCAGTGTCTCAGTCCTCCAGGTTAATTTTCATTCCTAAATTCACCATCTATATGCATTATGCTGGAAACTCACTGGGGTGAAGGGTCCTATAGTGGGTAGAAGAATTTATAGGTAAAAGCTAGCAATGCTATGTAAGAATCCAGAATAGATAGTGTTAGGAACAGATGGGCAGAACAGAAGAGTCTGTTGTGAAGACAATAGGTATATTTGGGAGGGAAGGCAGATTGTTTGCTTACTTAGTTATTTAAAAAGTAAGGTAGTGGATGTGGTTGTTTTTTACTACTGTAAGCCCTGCAGCCAGGACCACACAGAAGTCTGGAAGAGTGGATTCTTTTCTGTCTTGTGTATCAACAGAACTGTCACTGGTCTACACTTAAAATTTGGATCAACCTAAGTGGGTTGCTCAGGGGTGTGAAAAATTCACTCTCCCGAGTGCCTTAGTTAAGCCAACTTAACCCCCCCCATTGTAGACCTGGTTAGGTCAATGGAAAAATTCTTCACTCAACCAAACTGCTGCATGGGAAGGCGGCAGTGGCAGCAGCCGGGAGCCGCAGGCACTTTTAAAATGCCTGAGCAGGCTGCAGGGCTCCTAGGCATGCCCAACCACTCTGGGCCCTGTGCTTTGGGGGGCCCTGTGGGCTGACATGATTGGCCAGTGTGGTCTGTCCTGTAAGTGACAGACAGTCCCAGAAGTGATGGATTCATCATTTCCGCCCCAAGCCCCCCAGGATGGCCCTGGCCCTGGGGCCCAGAATTGCTGTCGATAGGCCTGTGCCCATAGTATAGGTGTGGCCTAAGACTTCTGTTGACCTAGCTATTGCCTTTCAGAGAGGTGCACTGATAGAAAAACCCCTTCTGTTGATGTAGGAAGCATTTAAACTATGGCACTACAGCAGCATGGCCACCATGCTGTAGCTGTGCAGCTGAAGTGAAGACATAATCTGAGTAAACTTATTACTGAGGTCGAAGACCTCATTATTTGCAGCTGTCCTTTATTACACAAAACAGGGCTAACAAAATGGGGTGCTGATCCTTAACTTGAGTTCCTAGATGCTATGTAAATGATAAATTTAAACAGAATTCTTGTGTGTTAAAACAGCAAATCTGTGAGGGAGACCACAATTGAGCAGTCATCTTGCTGAATCTAGTCTTTTGCTGTGATTTGATAATGTCTTATTATGAATTCTAGATAGTAACTAATGAGATATTTCACAAACAGAAAAAAGTTAATGCATGTACAAGAGCAATAGTCAGAATCATAGGTGAGTTTTGTACTCCTTGTCCTTCATTTATGAGAATAAATGTATTTTTCATTACTACCTGTAATGTATTCCAAAAACACATGGCCAAATTCTGTTTTGTTCTATAAATTGGCCCCCTAACATTAGCTTTTATAGTTTGAAACCTTAAATCTGTGAAGAGTTCATATAGGAATTGTTGTTTTAGGAAAAATTAATCTAGTTAATTAATTATCCTGTTCTGTTTCTTAAATAGGCTATGTGGGAATAACAGTAGTTTTTTAGATTCACTGTGCCTACGTTTTTACAATTGAATTATTGCTTTTGCCAAGATCAGTATTAGAACTGCAATGTGTTGCTTTGTGTAAAAGGAGGGTAATGTGAAGCATTCAAAGATATAATGAACTTTTGTGACAGCCTAAATGAAAGTGCATCTGTGTAAACCTACTAAGGCCGGGTCTATACCCAAGACTTTTGTAAATATAGCAATGTCAGGTATGGAAGTGATTTGGGGAGATGGGGCAACATTTCTATACTGGGAAAATCCCTAGTTTAAGTGGAGAAATGTGGGCTTGACAGAAATACCATTAAGTGGATACATAATTGGTTGAACAACCACAAGCAAAGCATAACTATTAATGGAATGACATCAGATTGTAGAGAGGTCTCAGGTTGGGTTTCACAGGGGTCTATTTTGGGCCTGGTGGTGTTTAACACCTTTATTAATTATCTGGATGTAGGTATAGAGAGCATGCTGATCAAGTTTCCAGATGATACAAAGCTGGGGGGCAATGTGCTAGTACTTTGGATGATAGAGCTAAAATTCAGAGGGATCTTGATAAATTGGAGAACTGAGTTATAGACCACAAAATGTAATTCAACAAAGACAAATGTAAAGTGCTACGCTTAGAGACGAAAAACCAAATGCACATATACAGAATTGGGGAAAACTGGCTTGGCAGCAGCACTGTTGAGAAGGACCTGGGTGGGGGTTGTGGTGGTTCACAACCTCAACATGAGTCAGCAATGTAATGCTGTTGCAAAACAAGCAAATGAAATTTTAGGTTGCATTAACAGATGCAGAACATGCAAATCATGGCAGGTGATAGTACTGTACCGCTCTAGTTGGCACTGGTTAGGCCTCAGCTTGAGTATAGTGTCCAGTGTTGGTCACCAGTGTATAGACAGGATGTAGAGAAACTGGAAAGGATCCAGAGGCCAGCGATAAAGATGGTTAAAGGGATGAAATGTAAGGCATATGAGCAAAGGCTGAAGGCTAGTTTGGAAAAGAGGAGATTAAGGGGGATATGATAACAGTCTTCAAATACTTGAAAGGCTGCCATAAAAAAGATGGAGAAAAGTTGTTGTCCTGCCCTCTGTGGCAAAAGAGAAGAGGCAATGGGTTCAAACTGTAGCATAGCAGATTTAGATAAAATCTCAGGAAAAACTTCCTAAGTGTAAGAACAGTGAGACAATGGAACAGACTGCCTCAGGAGGTTGTGGAAGCTTCTTCACTGCAGGTTTTCAAAAGGATGGCTTGGATGGTGTAGACACAATAAATCCTGCATCTTGGCAAAGGATTAGACTAGATGACTCTTGCAGTCCCTTCTTTCCTTATGATTCTAAGTGTAGTTATACCAACATAAATGGCTTTTGCCAGTATACCTTGTTTTGCTTACTGAATCTGTAAAAGCAATATTGGCAAAATCACATTTTTTGATGGTATAAGCTGCATCTACACTAGGAGAGTTTGCCAGTATAGCTATAGCAGCAAACGTTTTCTAGTATAGACCTGGTCTGAGTGAAAGAAAGTGTAAAGTAATGAACAGGTGAAAACATGCGGGGGTTTGCTTCTGTTTTGGGTGCACAAGGAAGGAAGGAGAAATCTCATCCCCTAGGTTATGATTGTGGGAACATAAACAATGATCCGGTCATGCTCCGCAATAACAGTAACCAGAGAAACAATTCATTGTGTGTGTAAGGAATGAGTATGCCTGAGGAGGATGTTAAAGAAATTAAGATGGTCCATGCATTCCTTTCTGTAGATTACTTACTGTAGATCTTAAAATGTACAGTCATGTGCAGATAGGAATTGAAATCTTAACGTGCCCTATCTTGTTAGGGATATGCACGTAAGATAACAATCGGGCAATTTAGTAAGCTATATGCTTGTTGGAGTTAGACCTTCCTGTGGTTGAGGACAGTACTTCCTTTGATATTTTGCCTCCTTCGAGCAGGACGCAAAGAAGCTGGATCTGTTTGTAATGTCCAGGAGATCTGTTTGGGATCTGATTAGACTTGAGGTCCATTTACAGTGCAATAAAAGACCCACAGTATGGCCATGGCTGACCCGGGTCAGCTGGCTCAGGCTGTGGGGCTAAAAATTGCAGTGTTGTAGATGTTTAGGCCTGAGTTAGAGTCTGGATTCTGAAACCCCATGAAGGGGGCAGGTCTCAGAGCCTGGATTCCAGCTTGACCCCAAACATCTGTGTTGTATATTTTAGCCCCACAGTCTGGCCTCTGAGACTTAGTGCCACAGGTTTTTTATTGCTGCATAGATATTCTAAAAGCGTTCCTGGGAAGATAAATTTATTGATAGAAAAACTTTATAATGGAACAGAAAGCTGCATTTGAGTCAGTTGGGTTTTCTATCCCCATAGGAGTGTGGCAAGGTTTTGTTTTGTCATCATCATTGTTCAATATTAGTGTTGATGGATAAATTTTGAGGGGATAGTTGGAAGTGAGCTGAATGCCAGTTTGCTTTGAGATCTTTAATGACCGTGTCTTTCTGGCTCAGTTTGGTAAATTGCTGCAGTTTATGGTCAGTCTGGTCAGGCAAGAAGCAGCATGCATTGGTTCGGTTATTAATCCAGATAAAACTAAGTCTATATATATGGAAATATACCTGTCTCATAGAACAGGAAGGGATCCTGAAAGGTCATTGAGTCCAGCTCCCTGCCTTCACTAGCAGGACCAAGTACTGATTTTGCCCCAGATCCCTAAGCAGCCCCCTCAAGGATTGAACTCTCAACCCTGGGTTTAGCAGGCCAGTGTTCAAACCACTGAGCTATCACTCCTCACATTATCAGGCAGCCTCTTCCATATTACAACCAGCTCAGTAGTAACCTTTCTGGACAGAACATTGAGCAGGTGGCAGCTGTCAGATATTTGGGTGCAGTGTCATAGATAGTGCTGGAGAATGCTTGAAAGATATAGATGCTTGTATAGCAGCAGCATCTGCTGCTATGTTTCGGTCCTTGGGTGGCCTCTGTTGAAACATTGTGATGTCAAGCTTGCTGCAAAGCTGTGGGTCTGTAGAACCACATTTACACCAACTCTGTTTTTTGACAATGAAATGTGGGTGATAAGGAAAGCTGGAAGAACATCAGATTAATGTTTTTGATTCATGTCTTTGTCCACTGCTTTATATTGAGTGGCAGGACAAGATTAGAAATAAGGATGTTCCAAGCCAAAGCTAGCAACCACATCTGTCAGCACTGGTTTGGTATCAGTGGCTTTTTTGTTACGGACATATTAGAATGGAAGATCAAGAAATTCCAAAGTGTGTGTCAAGGAATGCTGCTACCCAGGTGATGATCGTAGGTGTCAAAAGCGTAGTTTGTGTGACAAGATAGCCAATGATGGACATGAACTGAATATACAACCACACCACTTTAAATGCTTTGCCAGAGATCAATTTGGGTGGTGCTCAGTTTGCAAGGATGTCATGTCTCTTTGGCATTTCCCCTGATGAGATCCCCTTTTTTGTAGCGGACAAGATCAAGAGTCTATTCCTAGCATTGGGACTAATAAGCAATAAAGAAAAGTTACCTTATTCTGTCCCAAAAGATGTCACGTCTGACAACTTGATAAATGACTAAGGGGGACTCTGATAAATGACTCTTTGGATAGGGTGACATCTGTTCCTGTTCATCAGCATCCTTTCTCACATAAATCCTTAATAGAATTTATTTTAATAAAGTCATTATTAGACATTGGCAGCAATGTCATCTAGGTGATGCTGATATACTGTTCTCAGCCTGCCCTGTGTTGGTCTCAGTCAGGGTATGTCTTCACTAAAGAGAACTCAAGTTACCTACGTTAGAGTTACAGCCCTTGAGTTAACCTAGCTCGATTGAGAGTGGCTGCTCTGCAAAATAACACTTGAGTTGTTGTGTCCTGCATGTACTTGTGGGTAGCACTAAGACTTCTGGGGACATATCCAATGTGTCTTAGTGCTGTAGTAATCTGAGCTGCACTATGAATTGGTCTGCAGTATAATGTGCGAGAACATGTCTATCCTTTCTGGGCCAGTGGGGGGAATCATGGGAAGTCACTGGAGGACTAATGGCACTCAAGCGCTGCTAGCCTGTATCCACTCTTCAGAGTGGTCATGTGAGCAGCTGAGGTGCTGTGCTCACTTGAGCTTTTGCCTGTGTCTTCTCTTGGGGGAGCCAACTCAAGTTTAATGCACCACCACCTTCAGGCCATTGTCTACACCAGTGGTTCTCAACTAATGTACACCGAAGTCTTCTGGGGGTACATCAACTCATTTAGATATTTGCCTAGTTTTACAAATGGCTACATAACAAGTACTAGCGAAGTCAGTACAAACTAAAATTTCATACAGACAAAATGAGAAAGTAACCAGTTTTTCAGTAATAGCGTGCTGACACACTTTATATATCTGATTTTTGTAAGCAAGTAGTTTTTAAGTGAGGTGAAACTTGGGGTATACAAGACAAATCAGACTCCTGAAAGGGGTACAGTAGTCTGGAAAGGTTGAGAACCACCGGTCCACACTACAGATCCCTTGCTAGTATGGCTGTGCCCTCATAGCAGTTCCGGCAGACCCTGCTAGTAGAGATGTGGCATAAGCTGGAAGGACTTCATCTGCTGACATAGCTACACCTTCTCCCCAGTAACATTGCTGACAGAACAGTGCTTCTGACAACACAGCTGTAGTTGCATCTACATTGGGGTTTTGCTGGTGTAGCTGGCTGAAGTGTGTGGGTTGTTGTCCCCTGCCATGCACCCGTCCCTTCTCTCACCCGCTCTCCCCCTCCCCCCATGTTCCTAGCCCATATCTGTGCTGGCAAAACTTTGTAGTGTAGACCAGGCCTTAAAGCAGGAATGTTGGGTGTGTACACAAGTCAAAATGGAGCAGCACTCTAGTTAAGTATGTAGTGAAGACAAGCTCTCGGAGTCTGGGAAGAGCAGTTACAGCTTTAGCAACCTGATCCCTATTGCGTCTCATGGCTGTAAATCACTTCCTATCAGTTGTGGCATTGGACCTGAATCAGACGAAGGCACAGTGAATATATCCCTATGTTGGTGACTCAGCAGGACACCCAAATTGGTATGACTTTCCAGGACCCACTCTCAGCTCTGCTGATAGGCCAGCCTATGACAATATGTAGTTCATTCTAGAGTGAGGACACTACAATCGATTAAAGAGGTGTAACCTCATCTATCTTGTTTAACTAAGGGTTATTTGGCTACATCTGCTGGCTTAGAGTGACTCTGACAATTCAGACCCCAAGGTTTTGATAAAGACAAAGCAAATGTTAAGACTGATTCTGACACAGCTTTTATAAATAGTAGCATTTTCCTGGGTTTGGGTTCTGTTGTTGTGTTTTAAAGAAAAAATAATTCCTGATAATTTTCCAGGTTTTTATTCTTAGAAACTTGGATTGGCCCTGAACTTTAGGTTAAAATATATTGGTAATTCCCTCAGTTTGATTTTATGATCCAAGCAAGGCTGATTGCACAAATTTACTTGAATGTTGTGTATGTTTCTTTTTTTTAAATTGGTGACTGGATCATTTAATGTCAGTTGAGTAGCCGTCTCTGTTAATTATCATGGGTGTTGCTATAGACTTTTCTTTCTCAGCTTAGTTTCACCCTAAGCACATTTTTCCTGAACCTACACGTCATCTGAATAACCTGTTAACTATTAATGCTATAGGGTAGTCTCTTTGAAAGTGATGCACCTGTGCAATGAAGACACTGGAGTTGCACAGGTATAACTGAGGGCAGAATTTTGCTTGAAGAATCTTCTTACTGGTGATAATACCCAAGAAAATGAACAGATTTATCCATCATCTTCACATGTATAGAATATTGCTACATGTGCCTCCAACAATGGCTTACATGCCTCCTGTCTTAGTTTCCCCCCAGCTAAACAAAAAAAAAATATGAACCCTCCCCTTTTGGGATAACAAAAATCCAAACAAGATCATCCTTCCCTGTGTCGTTCATTTATGCCCATTCTGTCTCCTGGAGTTCTGTAGTAAAATCAACAAACCAAATCCAAAGAAGAAACTTCCTTCTCAATTGCCCCTTGGTTTACTGGCTTCCTTTCCAGGAAGGACAAGGGCTCAACTGGCAGACTGTGTGCAACAATACTTCTCAGCCTTCTGTAACCTCAGTGAGTCAGGCAGAGGTATTTGCTGCCTAAAGTTCTTTTCCCATGGCAATGTAGGCAAGCCAAGCTGAATTTGTTCAATGTTGAGTTTGAGTTTATTCAGAACTGACACTTAGGGTCAAATCATCTTTTTACTTGTAACCTGTGTAGAAATCAGTGAAAGATGACAAACAGAAATAACGACACAGCAGTTTTAGCCACTTTTCAGGGTAAAACCACACTTTAAGACTTCTGCATTTCATCTTTCAGAGGAAGTTCGTGAAGCAGTAAAACCCATTTGTAATCTCTTACAAAGTAGTGCAAAAATTATACATCTTAAAAATTTTCTTATAGTAAGAGGGTAATTGTATTATGCTAAAATATTTACTTCAAGGTGAAATTATAAACCTTTATAGGAAAACAAACTAAATTTTGAATCAGTTTTCTCAGAACTTGTTAGTGTTACTGTAATATCTCCACAGAACTTGGTTTTCTTGCATATTAAAATGTTAGTGACAATTGGAGCTGATTTAAAAGAAATTTGTGGAAATATTTGAATATTCAGAACATTTTTTTAATCCATGAGTTTTTTCCAGTTTTTCTATAGAAGTATTGACTTTTAAAAAAAAAAAAAAATCTTTTTCAAAATTTACATTTGAAAATTTAAATGATTTACTTAAGTAATTATAAGGTTCCCATCACGGTTGTATCTGAGTGTCTCACAAACCTTTAATGTGTCTACCTTGTAATCACCTAGAGGATAATAGAGTTGTAAGGAATAGCCAGCATAGATTTGTCAAAAACAAATCATAACTAACAAATCTCAGTTCCTTTTTTGACAGAGTTACTGGTTTACTGAACGGGGGAAAGCAGTAGATGTGATTATATCTTGATTTTTAGTAAAGCTTTTGATACAGTCCCCCATAACAGCCTCATAAGGAAACTAGGAAAATGTGGTCTAGATGAAATTACTATAAAGTGGATGTGCCACTGGTTGAAAGACCATGCTTAAAGAGTAGTTATTAACTGTTTGTTTCCTGTCAAACTAGGATCCTGTCGGGGTCCATCCTGGGTCTGGTACTATTCAGCATTTTTATTAATGGCTTGGATAATAGAGTGAAGAGTGAGTGTGTGCTTATAAAATTTATAGATGACACCAAGTTGAGAGGTCACAAGCACTTTGGAGGAAAGGATTAGAATTCAATATGACTTTGACAAATTGGAGAATTGGTCTGCAAGCAACACAAGTGCAAAGTATTTCACTTAGGAAGGACAAATCAAGTGCACAACAACAAAATGGGGAATAACTGCTAGGTGATAGTTCTGTTGAAAAGGATCTGGGGTTATAGTGGATCACAATATGATGCAGTTATGAAAAGGCTAACATCATTCTGAGTATTAACAAAAGTGGTGTAAGTAAAACATGGCAAGTAATAGTCCTGCTCTACTCAGCACTGGTGAGGTCTCAGTTGGAGTCCTGTGACCAATTCTGGGTGCTACAGTTTAGGAAAGATGTGGACAAATTCGAGAGGGTCCAGAAAGCAACAGAAATGATAAAAGGGTTAGATAACCTAACCTATGAGAAAAGATTAAAATAATGGATATATTTAGTCTTTAGAAAAGACTGAGTATGTTAAGGGCAGTTGTAAAGAACAGAGGAATCAATTGTTTTTCAGATCCACTGAAGATAGATCAAGAAGTAATCAACAGAAGGGAGATTTAGATTAGATATTAAGAAAAACTTTTCAAATTATAAGGTTAGTTAAGCTCCCGAATAGGTTTCCAAGGGAGGTTGTGCAATACCCAAGGAATATCAGGGTTGGAAGGGACCTCAGGAGGTCATCTAGTCCAACCCCCTGCTCAAAGCAGGAGCAATCCTCAGACAGATTTTTGCCTCAGATCCCTAAATGGCCCCCCTCAAGGACTGAACTCACAAAACTTTGGGTTTAGCAGGCCAATGCTCAAACCACTGAGCTATCCCTCCCCATCATTGGAGGTGTCTGAAAAACAGGTTAGACAAACACTTGTCAAGGATGATCTAAGTTTACTTTGTCCTGCTCAGTGCCGGGGCTGGACTTGGTGATTTATCGAGGGCCCTTCCAGCCTTACCTGTCTTTGATTCTGTGATTCACAATACTCTTTTAAGGTAGGAAAGTGCTATTATCCCCATTTTTACAGATGGGAAACTGAAGGACAGAGACTAAGGGCTTGTATACACGGGGAAGCTATTTTAGGATAAGTTAGTGTGAATTTAAAGTGTTATACGCCTCTACCCCTATATAATGTGATCCAATATAATATGAATTCGGATATAACACGGTAAAGCAGCGCTCTGGGGGCGGGGGACTGCACACTCCAGCAGATCAGAGCAGGTTTGATATAACGTGTTTTCACCTATAACTCAGTAAGAGGTTTTTTTTGGCTCCTGAGGACAGTGTTATATCGGGGTAGAAGTGTAGCTTTTCCACAATAACTTCCCAGTGGACACGTATGTTGGAGTAAGAGTATCCAGATGGGAAGCTATTGCAGAATAGCTTATTCCTTATTAACAATTCTGGTCAATTTCCCCATGCAGACAAGCCCTGAGTGACTTGCCCAAGATCATCTTAGGCTAATGACCTAAGCACTGGAGACCTTCCTTCATGTCTACTTTCCTCATCTTGGAAACATTCCCACCACATGACTAGATTGATTAATCAAAATAGGGGGAAAAGGGCCTCTCTCTCTCTCACACACACACACACACACACACGTTCACCAAAAATCCAACAGGTGAGTGCATATATGTACATTTAAAATTTTTGTCAAAAATGCAAAAAACATTTTTTGGGGGGGGGAAAGGTCTTTATGAAAATTCTGTTTAGAAATGTCCCTTTTTGACTAAAATAATTTTTGTTTGATAAATTCAACCATAGATAATAAAAATAAGATATTAGTAACATATCAAGAACAGAACAAAATATTTTAAGGGTCTGATTCTCATTCATACTGAGTCCCCTACATTTCACTGTGGCAGTGTGTTAGGGCCCCATAGTGGGTGTAAGTGTAATTTGTGAATTCCTTTATATTTAATACATATTTTAAAAGAACTTGCCTAATGTACAAAAAGTTAAATCCTTTCTCTCGCAACAGACTCTCAACCTCAAGTTTGTTAAAATTGTGGCAGTAAAAATGTTAAATAAGGGAACAATTTTTAATATTAAACCTTATTTAATCATCCATGTACCACTTACAACTAAACTTCATCATTGTATTTAAAATAAACAATTGACAATTGTAAAGTACATGCAGTAGGTAGACTGCAAAAATACAACAGCGCAGTTCTACTCCTACAACAATATTTAACTTACAAAAGACAAGTGGAAGCAAGTTCATTCTTGTTACAATGTCTTAACTTCTCTCTTTTTTTCTTTTTTTTTTTTTTTAAGGTATAAAGATTGTTGTACAGCCAGACCCCAAGTCAGTAGTATCTGGACGAACAGTCAAGCTATGTTGTTGGGCAACTGGACATCCATTTCTGCATTATCAGTGGTTCAAACAGGAAAAAGAGGTAATAACCAAATATAGGAAATCTCAAGGACTCGATGGAGATATTGCGTAAAAGTCAGTCTGCAGAATATAAATCCTTACGAAAAACTGGAGTCCATCTTCCCTCCTCCCTGCAACTGGCTCAAAGATATTTTTAAGAACATTTATGGTGAAAGTTTCTAGACTGGCAACCCTCCAATAATCAGCAGGGTCACAGGGCCGAGCTCCTCTGGCCCCGGGATTGCAGCAGGGTCACAGAGCAGAGTTCTTCAGGTCCCAGGACCACTGCGGCTGGAGGAGGTATTAGCTCCTGCTGGAGGAGCTCTGCTTTCCCTGCTGTGCTCCCCTCCCCCTTTTTTTGCTATAATGGTTATATGGCTTGGATCCCCAGGGGTTTGTTATAGAGAGGGTGTGCTGTCTTTCCTCATAACATAATGTGCTTAACGTGCCCTTCCAAAAGCTGTCAAATTTTAAATTCCTGCACTCGCCTCATATTCCTATAGCCTGAGTATCATTCCCCAGTTAAAAAGGAACACAACTTTTCTCCAACATCTCCCCTCTTTTATCCAGGCGTATCTTCCTGTAAGAGGAATGCCTATTGATGAACCCTTATATTAGCAATGATATTAAAGTCCATTTTTAAGATGTAATGTGAGGTCACTTTGAGGCCTCAAGCAACATGTTAAATTAGTTTGATCCAGATAGAGATTGTCTCCATGTTACTGAAATGTGTAATCAATGCACTATTTACTATACAGTTTTGATTCTTATCTGGTAAAGGTACATTTATTTTCATGTATAGTCTTCTGTTGCAGCCCCAAAAAAGAGTTCTAACAGTTTCCAGTTCAGAGTTGGATATGTCTGCTTATGACAATACTGATATAACATGAATGCTGACTGGGATAATGGTTTGAGAATCCCATCCAGCTATTTGTGGAAGGATAAGGATTCAGAATTGAAGTTCCTGAAACAATGTGCACTGTAAGAAAATTTATAATGTCTCTTTATTTAATAGCAACACCAATCTGCCCTTGAATCAGTATTTTGTCTTTAAGATGTTAAAGGCTGAGGACAAGAGTTGTCTCTTCTGACGGTTTGAAATAGGCTTTAAGAAAATGTGGTGATAGTCAGGAGTACTGTCCTTGCTAAATACAAATATTCTTATGTTTACTCCAAACCAGCACCAGTCAGTTAAGTTTTTCTGTGGCTCATATGTAACACAGGTTCCACATGGGAATTCCCCGGAGTTGATTTTTAACCCAGTGAGTGTAAGTGATTCTGGGTTTTACATCTGTCGAGTGAACAGCGATTCTTCCTTTGTGTTCAGTCGGTGGGCACAACTGGACGTTTGTGATCTCCAGGGCGTGTCTTATGGTGAGTTGCAAATACTTTTCACAATGGGTCCCCTCTGTTCAGATTTAGGGGTGAGGAAGATGAACCAGATCATAATTCAGTAGGCTTAAAGTAAATATGCATCTGACAAATTCAATCTGCTGCGAAAGTGTCTTTGAGTTGCAGTAACAACTTATTTAGCTAAAGCCCAGATTATGGTTCAGCACTCATGATTATACAAGGTAGTGAAGGGGAGTGTTTTAAGCCTCACTGCCTTGTTCTGGCTACCCATATCACAGCATATAGAGAAGGAGGGAAAACAGGTTCTGTAGAGCTTGCTATGAATTGTTGTTGTCCTCCCCCCATCCTCCAAATAGATGGAATGGGAGAAGAATGGATGTAGCCTTGACTCCATTCCTTCCAATGTGCCTGCCAGGCTTCAGCATAGTGTGCTGGCACAGCAACAGACATGTGCTGCACCATGCATAGACCCAGCACAGTCTCTGCACCCTCTCCAGAGCAGTAGAGAAATTGAAAGGGAGATTAACTTGTAAACTAGTCCTAACACACAGAGAATATAAACCGCTATATATGTGTGGAGTGGTAAGTCAAAAAAGTGACTTAATGTAGACAAGTATGTTTTGCTTCCAGTGTTTGTCTGTTTTATAAACTGAGTAAAATAAAGAGTTAGTGTTTTCTGTGTGACTAGAATTCTTGTAAGTTTACAGCAAAACAGTTAATCATAGCATCAGACTTTAAGGTCAGAAGGGACCATTATGATCATCTGAAGATAGATATTCAGGTAACAAACAGATTTGGTTCAAGTTTACCTGTAGTAGGAAAATCATGTATAAAATATGTAATGTTAATGTGGAAAATGAGAATGCAGGAAGAAAAGAATAAATAAAGAGGAAGAGAAAATTAAGATGCGAAGATTGAAATCTGCTCACTTGTATCCATTTAGTTGGTACCAAAGTTGGGGGGAGTATACAGTATTTTTTTTATTTGTAGTGTACTTCATCGGCTTTATTGTGCTAACACCATTCATTACTCCCAGTTTCAGAGGCTGCGTGGTTTTGGTGGTTATTTTGGTAGGGTAATACGTGGAACTTTTGTAATGAATGTTACAGATGAACAACTAATAGCAACATTTTTACTGTTTAACTGCCTTGCTTAGAAGTTTTTGGTGTTTCACTGAGCTACTGATATGAGGTGAAATGTGCTAAGTTAAAAAAGAAAGTAAATCGTCTTCAATCTGTAAAGAGAACTTTTTACTGTATTATGCAACTCATAGGTGATGCTTTGCTATAGGCTTTTTGAACTATAGTAGTTTTCTGCTTATCATGTTACTCCAGGCAAAAGAAGAGTGTAGAGAACACTGATCAAACTTTCACTAATGTTGTAAGGACTAATGTTAAAATAGAGACCTTTTTAACATCTGAAATGAAAGAATTACTCAATATGATGTTATCTGAACAATTGTCTTCTCCCTCCTCACCAAAAGTGCAGCTATTTTTTAACAGTCTTAAATCATCCTGATTGTAATATTGGCTCCCCTAGTGGACCGGGTCATGGCTATTTAGTAAAACTGCAGAGAGAAACTAACCCTCCCCCCCCCCCCAAAAAAAAAAAAAGTGTTTGTTTCACTGAGGTAGCACAAGAGTTCTGATGCTTAAAGAGCAATGGATATATATGAGAGAGAGAGATTAGATTATCAGTAAATGTCTGTAAACATTGATTTCATTGTACACAAAAAAGTTAACAGAAAAAGATCACAGAAATTTATAGAGAGGCAAAGTAAGAATAATGCTGCTTGAGAACTTAAAATTTGATTGAAGGATGTTTACTTTGTATATTTTGACATGTGATGTTGACAAATTGTGTTTTAGTGGTTATAAAGCTTCAACTTCTTGAATCTCAACATCTACTGTAATTAAATAATTATCTGACTTCCCTCAATTTCCTGGAACTGTGAACATTTAAATTGATTAAAAATTGGAAAAAATGCTTAAAACACAATAGTTTTTGCAGAACTGTGAGAACTAAGATAATCAATGTTTATTTGTATCTATCTATTGAAATTACACCTCTACCCCGATATAATGCTGTCCTCGGGAGCCAAATAATCTTACCGTGTTATATCAAACTTGCTTTGATCTGCCAAAGTGCGCAGCCCCGCCCCTCCGGAGCGCTGCTTTACCGCATTATATTCGAATTTGTGTTATATCGGGTTGCGTTATATTGGGGTAGAGGGGTATCTCTGTCAGTTATCAATTCTTACATAAGTGAGGGAGGAAAGTATTATTTTGGCTCCATATGTAACAAAATTCATAGATTCATAGACTCTAGGACTGGAAGGGACCTCAAGAGGTCATCAAGTCCAGTCCCCTGCCCTCATGGCAGGACCAAATACTGTCTAGACCATCCCTGATAGACATTTATCTAACCTACTATTAAATATCTCCAGCGATGGAGATTCCACAACCTCCCTAGGCAATTTATTTCAGTGTTTAACTACTCTGACAGTTAGAAACTTTTTCCTAATGTCCAACCTAAATCTCCCTTGCTGCAGTTTAAGCCCATTGCTTCTTGTTCTATCATTGGAGGCTAAGGTGAACAAGTTTTCTCCCTCCTCCTGATGACACCCTTTTAGATACCTGAAAACTGCTATCATGTCCCCTCTCAGTCTTCTCTTTTCCAAACTAAATAAACCCAATTCTTTCAGCCTTCCTCATAGGTCATGTTCTCAAGACCTTTAATCATTCTTGTTGCTCTTCTCCGGACCCTCTCCAGTTTCTCCACATCTTTCTTGAAATGCGGTGCCCAGAACTGGACACAATACTCCAGTTGAGGCCTAACCAGTGCAGAGTAGAGCGGAAGAATGACTTCTCATGTCTTGTTTACAACACACCTGTTAATGCATCCCAGAATCACGTTTGCTTTTTTTGCAACAGTATCACACTGTTGACTCATATTTAGCTTGTGGTCCACTATGACCCCTAGATCTCTTTCTGCCATACTCCTTCCTAGACAGTCTCTTCCCATTTTGTATGTGTGAAACTGATTGTTCCTTCCTACGTGGAGCACTTTACATTTGTCTTTATTGAACTTCATCCGGTTTACCTCAGACCATTTCTCCAATTTGTCCAGATCATTTTGAATTTTGACCCTATCCTCCAAAGCAGTTGCAATCCCTTCCAGTTTGGTATCATCTGCAAACTTAATAAGCGTACTTTCTATGCCAATATCTAAGTCGTTGATGACGATATTGAACAGAGCCGGTCCCAAAACAGACCCCTGCGGAACCCCACTTGTTATACCTTTCCAGCAGGATTGGGAGCCATTAATAACTACTCTCTGAGTACGGTTATCCAGCCAGTTATGCACCCACCTTATAGTAGCCCCATCTAAATTGTATTTGCCTAGTTTATCGATAAGGATATCATGCAAGACCGTATCAAATGCCTTACTAAAGTCTAGGTATACCACATCCACCGCTTCTCCCTTATCCACAAGACTCATCATCCTATCAAAGAAAGCTGTCAGATTGGTTTGACACGATTTGTTCTTTACAAATCCATGCTGGCTATTCCCTATCACCTTACCACCTTCCAAGTGTTTGCAGATGATTTCTTTAATTACTTGCTCCATTATCTTCCCTGGCACAGAAGTTAAACTAACTGGTCTGTAGTTTCCTGGGTTGTTTTTATTTCCCTTTTTATTGATGGGCACTATATTTGCCCTTTTCCAGTCTTCTGGAATCTCTCCCGTCCCCCATGACTTTCCAAAGATAATAGCTAGAGGCTCAGATACCTCCACTATTAACTCCTTGAGTATTCTTGGATGCATTTCATCAGGCCCTGGTGACTTGCAGACATCTAACTTTTCTAAGTGATTTTTAACTTGCTCTTTTTTTATTTTATCTTCTAAACCTACCCCCTTCCCATAAGCATTCACTATGTTAGACATTCCTTCAGACTTCTCAGTGAAGACCGAAACAAAGAAGTCATTAAGCATCTCTGCCATTTCCAAGTTTCCTGTTACTGTTTTTCCCTCCTCACTGAGCAGTGGGCCTACCCTGTCCTTGGTCTTCCTCTTGCTTCTAATGTATTGATAGAAAGTCTTCTTGTTTCCCTTTATTCCCATAGCTAGTTTGAGCTCATTTTGTGCCTTTGCCTTTCTAATCTTGCCCCTGCATTCCTGTGTTGTTTGCCTATATTCATTCTTTGTAATCTGACCTAGCTTCCGTTTTTTATGACTCCTTTTTATTTTGTAGGTCATGCAAGATCTCGTGGTTAAGCCATGGTGGTCTTTTGCCACATTTTCTATCTTTCCTACCCATCGGAATAGCTTGCTTTTGGGCCCTTAATAGTGTCCCTTTGAAAAACTGCCAACTCTCCTCAGTTGTTTTTCCCCTCAGTCTTGAAATCCATTGTCTCTATTTTGCTGTACTCCCTTCTACCCTTCCTTAGAATTGCAAACTCTATGATTTCATGATCACTTTCACCCAAGCTTCCTTCTACTTTCAAACTCTCAACGAGTTCCTCCCTATTTGTTAAAATCAAGTCTAGAACAGCTTCCCCCAGTAGCTTTTTCAACCTTCTGAAATAAAAAGTTGTCTGCAATGCAGTCCAGGAACTTATTGGATAGTCTGTGCCCCGCGTTGTTATTTTCCCAACATATATCTGGATAGTTGAAGTCCCCCATCACCACCAAATCTTGGGCTTTGGATGATTTTGTTAGTTGTTTTTAAAAAAGCCTCTTCCACCTGCTTAGGTGGCCTGTAGAAGACTCCTAGCACGACATCACCCTTGTTTTTTACCCCTTTTATTCTAACCCAGAGACTCTCAACACTTCCATCTCTTATGTCCATCTCCACCTCAGTCCAAATGTGTCCATTTTTAATATATAAGGCAACACCTCCTCCCTTTTCCTCTGTCTATCCTTCCTGAGCAAGCTATACGCATCCACACCAACATTCCAATCATGTGTATTATCCCACCAAGTTTCAGTTATGCCAACAATGTTATACTTGTATTTATTTATTAGCACTTCCAGTTCTTCCTGTTTATTGCCCATACTTCTGGCATTTGTATATAGGCATCTAAGATACTGGTTTGATCTTGCCTCCCAGTTTTGCCCTGACCCTCCTTTCTCTCTGCCATTATAGCCCACACACCCTCTTGTTTCTGACCCATCTCCCAGGTCTTCATGTTCCCCACTTACCTGTGGGCTTTGCTCACCTGTCTCCGTCGAACCTAGTTTAAAGCCCTGATTTATTCAATTTATGGGCCAGATTCTCACTTGGTGTATCACCACGGAAGTCAATTAAGCTGCACCACTTTACGCCAGCTGAAGATCTGGTCCATTATTCATAGCAGTCCAAACTGAACTCACTCTCTCGCATGCTCTGTGTTAATACATACATACAGAGAAAAGACAGAAAATTTAAGATTACAAACAGATAAGTCGCTCTTTTCTCTAGGGACCAGTATGCATGGCTGGAGGATTGGAAAACCGATCCTCCTTTTATCCAGATGTTTCTTGGCAATTCATGTTGGAAATAATAATGTTAAGGACCTGATTTTGAGTACTTTCTGCAAGCTTCTAAGCACTCTTAGCTCCTGTTGAAGTCATCAGGAGGTTTAAGGCACTTCAGACATTGCAGATGCAGCTCTGCATCTCCCACAATTGGGATCAATAGTATATGTTGCCAACATATCACTTTCTGCATGCTTTTATGTATGTATTCTATCTGCTGCAGCTAGACCTGATAAAGGAGTCTTAGAGTGAGATTTAGGTAGAAGATTTCACTGAGGATATCAGCATCTAAAAAGAAGTGCACTACCCTTGAAATGTCTCTTATAGGTTCTGTTTACCTGAACAAGTAACATTATATTCAGTAGTATTAGTTGACAACTCCCAAATATGTTATAAGCCCCAGTGCCATTTTGTGATCTATTATAGGACAGTAATCCAAACCACAGAATATTCAAGGCTGAATGCTCTTCTGTAGGAAGCTCCTCCAGTGTTATGAATTGAATGCTCATGATGTACTGCCACCACAGCATGCAGAGATCAGCATCTTAACTCTGAAAATTTGACAGCTGCTGTTACTGAACCAGAATTACAACTGTTTGCTACAGAAACCAGCTGAACTTCAGATTCTGGCCCTTTTCGGTGCCCCCAAAGTATATTTTCAGTGCAATGGAGTATATTATGCTTTAAGGGTATACTATGGTTGTCTTTATTTGCTGGTTTTGACTTTCAATGAAACAAGAGTAAGCATTACCAACATAAAATATTTTGACTACAGATAAACCAACCATAGAATTTTGGTTTTGCTTGTTAAAAACAAAAACAAAACCCCCTAATCCAGGACGCAACTTGCCTGCTTGCCTACATTCTTGCGGTTCAGATAAAATGAAATCCAGATTCAAACAACTCTTTGTTTATTTTTACAAGACCCCAAAACCCAGGTGACGTGGTTTTGTATAACCCAAACCAAGTCTTCCTGTTTCACCTTCAATACTTATTTGACATAATATTTATATATTAGATTCGCTCCGGGACCCACTGTCGAAGTGCCCCGAAGATCCGTGGCAGGGAGTCCTTCTGCCTTAGCACCCACCGCCGAAGAGTTGGGTCTTCGGCGGTAATTCAGCAGCGGGGGCCCCCTGCTGCGGGTCTTTGGGGCACTGCGGCGGTGGGTCCTGGAGCGGAAGGCCCCCCCGCTGCCAAGGACCCCAGGCCTTCCGAATCCTCTGAGCTGCCCTGATCTGAGACACATTTAAAACTGAAGAGAGGGATTTTAAAATTAAATGGTTAACAGTGGGGCTACATGAGAAATTCATTCTGTAGATTTCATGATCAGTGGTTTAAATATAAAGCAATGGAAGTTACACTTTTGGACTATTTACTTATACCCCCTTCACCCTCTCAACGTAGGCTTGCCATTCAAGTTACAGGGAGCTCTGCGTGCATGCAGCAAAAATCAACCCAATAGTCATTATGCTTCAAGGTAATCATTTTACTACTTCACCAGAATTTCTAGATTACACTAGCATCAGTTTTTAATGAAAATTAAATTCCTTAGTGTCTCATAAAAATGTGCAGCAACCCTTTTCTAGTTGTTTAATTGCTGTGTATGTGCTTGTACACCTTAAAGTTAACCCAGAAGAGAGCACTGTCAAGGCCCTCTCTGTGTATCAGTTATGTACCCACAGTGGAATTACAGAGGGAACCCACTTCTTTTACGTCAGATACAAAATTCAAAGTGATCCAATACTCCGGCAGAGGGACCCAGTACACAGCAGTAGATACTAAGAATGGTGATTGTGAAGAGTTGCATTGCAGCCCCCATGACCTGCCCGCAGGGATGTGCATGCATGAACCAAATTCCTCTCACCACCAGTTTACTTTGCTGCAGATGGCTGGAAGTGAAAATTTTAGGCGGTTACAGTGAAACTGCAGTAATGTCACCAAGTTTGGTTTGTCAATATTTCTTTAATTCAAATAGTCAAATTTGACAGTTATTCTATTAACAACAAGAGAATTAATGGGCTGTTCTATAGTACTAGAAGTGCTTCATAAATGCCACTCACCTTTGTTCTAACTCCTAGATAAAGTTTCTTCTTAAACAAAACTGTGTTCACAATGTATTAAGGTAGAAACTGCTAAAATATCAAGATTAAATATATTTCTACTGTACATACAGAAGCAACTTCACTGAGAGGAATTCAAATATGCATGGGATGTCTGGTAACATTTAAAAACCCCCACAACAACAGCAAGTTCAGACTTCCCCAGAGAGAATATATCATGAAGCTTTTGGCTCAGCTGTTGTGGTCACTCATGTCAATGTGTTTAGATTAAAGGTCCAGAATATGCAGACACATGTTGGCATCTAATCTGTCAATCACTCGTGGATTAAGGGCTCATAATAATATGTATTGTATGCATTGACTCCCTTTGGTCTCCCTTTGTCCCATTCTACAATTTCTGAGCAACACAGCATGTACAGCACGGTGTATTTCAGGGATCCTCCACTCTGTACTTGAGCCAGAGATAAGAGAGTTAAAGACTAACTGGAAGCTTCAACCAATTTTCACAATGGCTGTGGAGGATGACTGATTTCTGCATAAAAAGTAATAGAATGTGATTTCCCCATGCAAAACTCACTGCTGGGGAAGGAAATGAGCTACTGTAAAGGCTGGCAGGCCTAACATCCAGCTTTCAACACTGGTCCACTTAAAAACCTATGCAGACACTTGCTAAGACTATTGCTTGTGTTATTGAACTGCAGAAACACACACCTACGTGAGGAAGTCACACTGACTGTTTAGTACTTAATAAACCACTGCAAGCTGAGATAGCTTCAGACACTTTTTCATTGCAGAATTCTGTCATAGAATCATAGACTTGAAGGTCAGAAGGGGCCCTTATGATCATCTAGTCTGACCTCCTCCATAACGCAGGTCACAATCTCACCTACTCACTCCTGAAACAAACCCCTAACCTATATCTGAGCCACTGAAGTCCTCAAATCATAGTTTAAAGATTTCAAGGTGCAGCAAATCCTCCAGCAAGTGACCCTTGCCCCATGCTGCAGAGGAAGGCAAAAAAAACCCCAGGGCCTCTGCCTATCTGCCCTGGGGGGAAATTGCCATATTTGGGGTCGGGGAGGAATCGGCTAAACCGTGAGCATGTGGGCAAGACTCACCAGCCAGACACCCAGGAAAGAATTCTCTGTAGTAACTCAGATCCCATCCAATCACAAGCCATTGGGCATATTTACCACTAATAGTCAAAGATCGATTAATTGCCAAAATTAGGCTATCCCATAATACCATCCCCTCCATAAACTTATCAAGCTTAGTCTTGAAGCCAGGTATGTCTTTTGTCTCCACTGCTCCCCTTGGCACACTGTTCCAGAACTTCACTCTGATGGTTAGAAACCTTCTAATTTCAAGTGTAAACTTCCTGATGGCCAGTTTATATCCATTTGTTCTCATGTCCACATTGGTACTGAGCTTAAATAATTCCTCTCCCTCCCTAATATTTATCCCTCTGATGTATTTATAGAGGGCAATCATATCTCCCTTGAAGCTTCTTTTGGTTAGGCTAAACAAGCCGAGCTCTTTGAGTCTCCTTTCATAAGACAGGTTTTCCATTCGTCGGGTCATCCTAGTAGCCCTTCTCTATACCTGTTCCAGTTTGAATTCATTCTTCTTAAACATTGAGACCAGAACTGCACACAATATTCCAGATGAGGTCTCACCCGTGCTTTGTATAATGGGACTAACACCTGCTTCTCTCTACTGGAAATACCTCGCCTGATGCATCCCAAGACCACATTAGCTTTTTTTCACAGCCATATCACATTGGCGACTCATAGTCATCCTGTGATCAACCAATACTCCGAGGTCCTTCTCCTCCTCTGTTACTTGCAACTGATGTGTCCCCAGCTTATAACCAAAATTCTTATTAATCTCTAAATGCATGACCTTGCACTTTTTACTATTAAATTTCATCCTATTACTCTTACTCCAGTTTACAAGGTCATCCAGATCTTCCTGTAGGATATCCTGGTCCTCCTCTGTATTGGCAATACCTCCCAGCTTTGTGTCATTCGTAAACTTTATTATCATATTCCCACTTTTTGTGCCAAGGTCAGAAATAAAAAGATTAAATAGGATTGGTCCCAAAACCGATCCTTGAGGAAATCCCTCCAGCCTGACAGTTCACCTTTCAGTACCACCTATTGTAGTCTTCCCTTTAACTAGTTCCTTATCCACCTTTCAATTTTCATATTAAACCCTAACTTTTCCAATTTAGCTAATAATTCCTCATGTGGAACCATATCCAATGCCTCACTGAAATCGAGGTAAACTAGATCCACTGCGTTTCCTTTGTCTAAAAACTCTTATCTTCTCAGAGAAGATCAGGTTGATTTGGCACGATCTACGTTTTGTAAAACCATACTGTATTTTGTTCCAATTACCATTGACCTCAATGTCCTTAACTACTTTCTCCTTCAAAATTTTTTCCAAGATCTTGCATACTACAGATGTCAAACTAACAGGCTTGCAGTTACTCGGATCACTTTTTTAACCTTTCTTAAAAATTGGACCTATGTTAGCAATTCTCCAGTCATACGGTACAACCCTTGAGTTTACAGATCTATTAAAAATTCTTGCTAATGGGCTTGCAATTTCATGTGCTAGTTCCTTTAATATTGTTGGATGAAGATTATCTGGGCCCCCTGTTTTAGTCCCATTAAGCTGTTCAGGTTTGGCTTCTACCTCAGATGTGGTTATATCTACCTCCATATCCTCATTCCCATTTATCACCCCAGCATTATCACCCTGCTATTAGCTCCTCATTAAAGATGGAGGCAAAGTATTTGTTTAGCTATTGGGCCAGGCCTAGATTATCCTTAACCTCCACTCCATCCTCAGTGTTTAGCGGTCCCACTTCTTCGTTCTTTGTTTTCTTCTTATTTATATGGCTATAGAACCTTTTACTGTTGGTTTTAATTCCCTTTGCAAGGTCCAATTGTACATGACTTTTGGCCTCTCTCACTTTATCCCTACGTATTCTGACCTCAATAAGGTAGCGTTCCTTGCTGATCCCTCCCACCTTCCATTCATATATTCTAGGGTCAGAAGGGATCAATGTGATCATCTAGTCCGACCCCCTGCACAAAGCAGGCCACAGAACCATACCCATCCACTTCTATAACAAACCCCTAACCTATGCCTGAGTTATTGAAGTCTTCAAATTGTGGTTTGAAGACCTCAAGCCGCAGAGAATCCACCAGCAAGTGACCCATGCCCCATGCTGCAGGGGAAGGTGAAAAACCTCCAGGGCCTCTGCCAATCTGCCCTGGAGGAAAATTCCCTCCCGACCCCAAATATGGTGATCAGCTAAACCCTGAGCATGTGGGCAAGACTCACCAGCCAGCACTCACTGCAGAGAATTCTTTTCTAACTCAGATCCCATCCCATCCCATCCAGCATCCCATCACCAACCACTGGGCATACTTATTTGGCAATAATCAAAGATCAATTGCCAAAATTAGGCTCTCCCATCATACCATCCCTTCCATAAACTAATCAAGCTTAATCTTAAAGCCAGATATGTCTTTTGCTCCCACTACTGCCCTTGGAAGGCTGTTCCAGAACTTCACTCCTCTAATGGTTAGAAACCTTCGTCTAATTTCAAGTCTAAACTTCCTAGTGTCCAGTTTATACCCATTCGTTCTTGTATCTACATTGGTACTAAGCTTAAATAATTCCTCTCCCTCCGTAATATTAATCCCTCTGATATATTTATAAAGAGCAAGCATATCCCCCCTCATCTTTCTTTTGGCTAGACTAAACAAGCCAAGCTCTTTGAGTCTCCTTTCATATGACAGGTTTTCCATTCCTCGGATCATCCTAGTAGCCCGTCTCTGAACCTGTTCCAGTTTGAATTCATCCTTCTTACACATGGGAGACCAGAACTGCACACAGTATTCCAGGTGGGGTCTCACCAGCACCTTATATAACGGTACTAACATCTCCTTATCTTTGCTGGAAATACCTCTCCTGATGCATCCTAAAACCGCATTAGCTTTTTTCATGGCCATATCACATTGGCGGCTCATAGTCATCCTGTGATCTACCAATACCCCAAGGTCCTTCTCCTCCTCTGTTGCTTCCAACTGATGCATCCCCAATCTATATCTAAAGTTCTTATTATTAATCCCTAAGTGCATGACTTTGCACTTTTCACTATTAAATTTCATCCTATTACTATTACTCCAATTTACAAGGTCGTCCAGATCTTTCTGTATGATATCCCGGTCCTTCTCCGTGTTAGCAATAGCCTCCAGCTTCATGTCATCCGCGAACTTTATTAGCACATTCCCGCTTTTTGTGCCAAGGTCGGTAATAAAAAGGTTAAATAAGATTGGTCCCAGAACCGATCCTTGAGGAAGTCCACTAGTAACCTCCTTCCAGCCTGACAGTTCACCCTTCAGTACGACCCGTTGTAGTCTCCCCTTTAACCAGTTCCTTATCCACCTTTCAATTCTCATATTGATCCCCATCTTTTCCAATTTGACTAATAATTCCGCATGTGGAACCGTGTCAAATGCCTTACTGAAATCGAGGTAAATTAGGTCTACCGCATTCCCTTTGTCTAAATAGTCTGTCTCCTTCTCAGAGAAGGAGACCAGGTTGGTTTGGCACGATCTATCTTTAGTAAAACCATGTTGTACTTTGTCCCAATTACCATTGACCTCAATGTCCTTAACTACTTTCTCCTTCAAAATTTTTTCCAAGACCTTACATACTACAGATGTCAAACTAACAGGCCTATAGTTACTCGGATTGCTCTTTCTCCCTTTCTTAAAGATAGGAACTACGTTAGCAATTCTCTAGTCGTATGGTACAACTCTTGAGTTTACTGATTCATTAAAAATTCTCGCTAACGGGCTTGCAATTTCATGCTCCAGTTCCTTTAATATTCTCGGATGAAGATTGTCCGGGCCCTCCAATTTTGTCCCATTAAGCTGTTCAAGTATGGCTTCTACCTCAGATGTGGTAATATCCACCTCCATATCCTCATTCTCGTTTGTCATCCTTCCATTACCCCGAAGCTCCCCATTAGCCTTATTAAAGACTGAGGCAAAGTACTTATTTAAATATTGGGCCATGCCTAGGTTATCCTTAACCTTCTTTCCATCCTCAGTGTGCAGCGGTCCCACTTCTTCTTTCTTTGTTTTCTTCTTATTTATATGGCTGTAGAACCTTTTACTATTGGTTTTAATTCCCTTTGCAAGGTTCACCTCTACTTGGCTTTTAGCCTTTCTCACTTTATCCCTACATGTTCTGACCTCACTAAGAGAGCTTTCCTTGCTAATCCTACCCTTCTTCCACTCCTTGTAGGCTTTCTGCTTTTTCTTAATCACCTCTCTGAGATGCTTGCTCATCCAGCTTGGTCTACAACTCCCGCCTATGTTTTTTTTCCCCTTTCTTGGGATGCAGGCTTCCGATAGTTTCTGCAGCTGCGACTTAAAGTAATTCCAGGCCTCTTCCGCATTTAGATCCACAAGTTCTTCAGTCCAATCCACTTCCCTAACTAATTTCCTTAATTCTTTAAAGTTAGCCCTTTTGAAATCAAAAACCCTAGTCCCAGATCTATTTTTGTTTATCCTTCCATCTAGTTTGAACTGAATTAGCTCATGATCACTCAAACCAAGGTTGTCTCCTACAACCATTTCTTCTATGAGGTCCTTACTGCTCACCAAAACCAAATCTAAAATGGCATCCCCTCTTGTCGCTTCATCAACTACTTGGTGAAGGAATCCATCAGCTATCGCATCCAGAAAAATCTGATCCCTACTATTCTTGCTAGCACTTGTACTCCAGTCTATATCTGGGAAGTTAGTCTCCCATGATCACTCACTTCCCATTAGTGTTTACTTCCTTAAAAACATTAAAGAGGTCTCTATCCATATCCAAATCAGATCCCGGCGGTCCGTAGCACACCCCAAGCACTATCTCAGGGGAGGCTCTAGTAGCTTTCTTTCCCAGTGTGATTTTTGCCCAGACAGACTCTGTCTTGTCCATTCCATCACTTCTTATTTCTTTACAGTTAACCTCCTCATTGATATACAATGCTACTCCACCACCTTTGCCTTTATTTCTATCTTTCCTAAACAGCACATAGGCTTCAATACCTGTACTCCAGTCATGACTACTATTCCACCACGTTTCTGTTATCCCTATAATATCTGGTTTCACTTCCTGCACCAGTAGCTCTAGTTCCTCCATTTTGTTCCCTAGGGTCCTCGCATTAGTGTACAGACATCTTAATTTTTGCCGTTTGGCTTCACTCACATTCTGTACCCTGTTAGACATGGACATTCTACCACCAACGTCACCTGTTAGTCTGTTATCTACACTACCCTTCCTCCTTATGCCAATTCTTCTGTCTATGGCTGTATCCCCTCTTACTTTGTTTACTTCCCTCTCAAGGTTAAATTCCGGCGTGGAGCTCTCCCGAACATCTCCCAACCATCTCCCCCAAATTTCTAGTTTAAAGCTCTCTTAATTCCTTGTAGGCTTTCTGCTTTTTCTTAATCACCTCTTTGAGATGCTTGCTCATCCAGCTTGGTCTGCAACTCCTGCCTATGATTTTTTCCACCTTTCTTCGTATGCAGACTTCTGATAGTTTCTGCAACTTCGACTTGAAGTAATTCCAGGCCTCCTCCACCTTTAAATCCACAAGTTCTTCAGTTCAATCCACTTTCCTTGTGGCCTAATAGACATCTGTATGTTTCCAAGTTCTTTGGCTTAGTACAGATTTAAAACTATGTCTCCCTGTCTGTGGATGATGTGAGGCAAAACAGTTGTACCACACATGCTTCAAGTTCTAGAGTCATAACCGGAGTTCATTTTCTGCAATTCTGCAGCTGCAGAAATGATTTGTTTATCCACTGTCCCACAAAATCCAGGTCAAACTGCTTCTCTAACTAGTCAAAGAATTAGCAAGGGTTAGCATTAGTTATAAATGGAGGGGTTCAAAGCCTCCTTCCAGGGTGTTTATGTCCTGAGTGCTCAACATATAAAAGAAGTAGGAGTGCAGCAAACATGTCAACCCAGGGCCACTGAAAGTTGCTGCCTCTTTCTTTCGCTTCATTATTTCTTATTTAAATTTAATCAGAGCCTAATGGATGGCACCTCAGTTGCTTAGCTTAAGATACAGAAATGGTGCAAGGTTTGTCCTTTCTATCCTCTGGTGGAGCAGGGTTAGGGGGATGGGGGGAAAACATTTCTTAGGTAAACTTGCGAGCGGAGATTTTCAAAAAGGCCTAAGGAAATCAGGTGTCCAACTCCCATTAGGGATGTAAATAATGTTTTTAAAAGGTAAATGTTTAAAGTATTAAAATTGTACCGTTTAAACATTAGGCTCTGCTGCCTCCCCACACACCGGGGATCCTGGTTGCCGCCCCAGCACCAGACTCCAGTCACTGCTGGGCCCGTGCTTGGAGTCCTGGCTGCTGCTCTGCGTGCCCGGGGTCCCAGCTACCACCCCGCACAGAGCCCCAGGCATGGGGCTGGCAGCTGCCAGGATCCATAGCGCAGGGGGGAGGGGCGGAAGCAACCGGGATACAGGGGGCTGGGAGAGAGGGGAGTCCCGCAGCCAGAGTTTAAATGTTAAAACATTCTGGTTATCGATAAGACTGTTGCTTATCAGTTAATTGGTTAACTGGTTAGCGTTTTTACATCCCTAACTCCCATTAATCTTTGAAAATGCCAACTGACAATTTTAAGGGCCACTTGCAGACTGAGTAAAGTCTCTATATAAGCACAAGCACATGGTATTATATAAAGAAAGCTGAATAAAGATCCTATTGGATCCAGCACCACAATGCTTAGACTTCTTACCAGCCCCATAGGCTCAGTTTGTTGCCTCATTATATCTTACAATGTCTGGAAAACACTAAAGACACTAAAAAGGGGTCCCCAATGCGGTGCCTGTGGGCACCATGGCACCCGCTGGGGTGTCTGTGCGCCCGTGTACCGGCTGGCAGATGAGCATCTGCTGAAATGCTGCCGAGAAGCAGTGTCATTCATGGCATTGCTGCCGAAATGCTGCCGATTTTTGGCGGCAACGCCTCTTGCTTGTCGGTGACATTTTGGCGGATGCTCATTCGCCGTCATGGTCCTCTGTGGCTCGTTGTCTGGTGCCTGCCAGATGAAAAAGGTTGGGGACCACTGCACTAAAAGCTAGCCATCTCCCCGCCCCTCTCTCCCCCGGGCTTCTTGCTTTAAACACGTATGTCTGTTAAATAAAACTTCATTGTGGCTTTAATTTTGGGGGAGGAGAGGAAAGAGGAGAAGAGAATTTTTAATGTTTTGTTGTCAATGTGATGCAGTGTATTGCTTTCTATTTGTATCTATTCAGGCTTGGCAAAAAATTTTTTTTTTTTTTATGCACCTCTACCCCATATAACGTGACCCGATATAACATGAATTCAGATATAACATGATAAAGCAGTGCTCTGGGGGGGGTGGGGGGGTGCGCACTCTGATGGATCAAAGCAAGTTCGATATAACACAGTTTCACCTATAATGCGTGAAGTTTATTTTTGGCTCCCGAGGACAGTGTTATACTGGGGTAGAGATGTAGTCTGTATTTGCTATTGTTTAGGGCATGCTGCAAAGCCCTTCTGTTTGATCAGAAGTCTGGAACAGGCTGCAAAGAGTCCTGTGGGACCTTATAGACTAACAGACGTTTTGGAGCATGAGCTTTCGTGGGTGACGATGAAGTGGGTATTCACTCACGAAAGCTCATGCTCCACAACGTCTGTTAGTCTATAAGGTCCCACAGGACTCTTTGCTGCTTTTACAGATCCAGACTAACACGGCTACCCCTCTGATACTTGGAACAGGCTGAAGTTCGGGGTGTTTGTGGGCAGTATTTTTATTGTAGGTGTTTAGGATGATGTGGGAGCTGAGCTGGGACAAGTCTGGTTGTTGCTGATCTGATTTGTATGGAGAAAGGCTAATGGTTTGTTTTTACTGTATTTTTAAGGTCTGTAGGCACTAATGTAATAAACATTATTAATAATAGTTTGTCACGGTCTAGAGACTAGGAGAGGCACCTCCTTATGTACTGAAATTGAAGTAAGTAAAAGGCAAACTAATCATTCTCTATCTTTTTGTCTCCGACTCCCTCCTATTTAAGACAGACCAGTAAAAAAGCCTGGTCTTGCTTTTCAGTTAATTCTTTCTGTATGTGTGTGGTTTTTTTTCTTTTCTTTTTTTTTAAATTTAAGGAAGCTTGGTTGGTTTGCCTGAAAACAAGATACATGTCTGCATTCAGCCCCAATCACAAAACCTGATGGTAGGGGACACATTGATTCTAGAGTGCGGTGCTGTTGGAAACCCAGTTCCTCATTACCAGTGGTTCAGAAATGGATTTCCGTTGACAAATGGGAACAGAAAGGTATATACGGTAAGTTATTGAGGAGTGCTGAGTTCTGAAACTAATTTTTATCTTAGTTATTTGCCTTAGAGGCTAAATTTATAAGAATCATTTAGCTGTGAGATAGCATAAGGAACACTTTTAGTTTTCTGGTGTCCCATTGGCTAGTATTTCCATAGTGGTTTTGAGTCCCTTTGGAGTGCAGCGTTCTAAAATAAGTTTAATTAGGGGAGCCATGTCTCTGGTGGTATTAATTGTTTGGAGGCAATGGAAGATACTTTTGTATCCCAGGTTAGAATGGTGTTAATTTAACAGAAGGCTAAAGAGATGTAGGATGCATTTATTGATTATATTTTGAATTAAATGTTTGCAGCACCTTTTTCTCTACACCATACCTGAGAATGTTGTATGTGGCAAATATTTTTCTAAACTCATCTGAGCTGTAGTATCCCATGCTTAATTCGTCTCAAATCAGCAAGATAAATTTGTAGTAGGGTTGTCAAGCGATTAAACAATAATAGAATACCATTTATTTAAATGTTTGTTTTCTATATTTTCAAATATCTTGATTTCAATTACAACACAGAATACAAAGTGTACAGTGCTCACTTTATATTTGCTTTTGACTACAAGTATTTGCACTGTTAAAAAAACAAGAGAGAGTATTTTTCAATTCACCTAATACAAGTACTGCAGTGCAGTCTTTTATCATGAACTTACAAATGTAGAATTTATGTACAAAAAAATCTGCATTCAAAAAGAAAACAATGCAACATTTTAGAGCCTGCAAGTCTGCTCAGTCCCACTTCTTGTTCAGTCAGTCGCTCAGATAAACAAGTTTGTTTGCGTTTATAGGAGATAATACTGCCCTCTTCTTATTTACAATGTCACCAGAAAGTGAGAACAGGTATTTGCATGGCACTTTTGTAGCAATTGGCTGAACAAGATGTAGGACTGAGTGGACTTGTAGGCTCTGAAGTTTTACATTGTTTTATTTTTGAGTTCCGTTATGCAGACAGATCTCTATGCTGCAGGATCAGGGCCTTTGTATTTGAAATATTGTGAAGGATGTTTAGTCTTAATTTTTATGACTCTTTTTTTCCTTTTTACTGGTTTAACTGAAAATGCATTTTATATATTTTAAGATGTGTGGTTCTGATGCTTATATAGGTGTCTTATGTGGACATGGAACATCAGGGGACCTACTGGTGTCGTGTGTTTAATGATCAAGACAATCAAGAAAGCAAGAAGATAGAAGTCATGATAGGTAATGGTTCTGTTAATTTGACACATAATGAAAGCTGGCAAATAAAACCTGATGACTTGGCATTAGAATTCCTATTCAGAACTCCCAGTGCATGACCATGGACAAGTCACTTAACCTTTCTGTAACTCCAGTTTGCACAGCACACGGGGATTTTTAGAAACTGAACATTTTTAAAGTGCTTAGAGATCCTCTGCTAGTATCTCTGTGCAATTTATCAAGTTTCTGAACATGCTAGTATATAGTGAAAAGTCATTCAGTTCATGTAGTTTGTGGACAAAAGATAGGACCGGTGCTTTGACAAGAGAATGACCTGTCTGACTATCAAGATTTCACCTACAGAATTTTGGTGGTGGTGGTGATTTGAGTTTCAGTTGCTTACTTCCTTCATAAGCACAAATAGCACCAGGTGAAATTACCCACAGTGAAGGCAAATAAATGTGTAATCCAGTTTGGTGTGTGTGTGTGTGTATGTGTACACCTGCAAAAGGAACCTAGGGAGGGGAAAAATATATTCTAATAACTTATATACTGGTCTTCATAGGCACTGGAATTGTAAATATGAATTTAGACTTATAACTTTTTTCATTTTGTATTTTCACTCTAATATTGTATACACCTAAACTTTGGCAACCAAATTTTTTCAATGCTAATACCGACAGATGAGGGCTGTTTAAAATTTGAATATTTATCCATATTTAGCAATACAGTTTGGCAGTAACTGCTGTCATCTTCTGGCAGTTAATACTAATTGAGAGCATGAATTATACCTAGATTTTTCTCTTAAAATACAAGGAAGAAAAGCTATGGCAGTGGAATGCACTGAAGGTAAAGTAAATCTTTGGTTGTGGGTAGCTTTAAAAATAATCCTGGATGCTGGGAATTATGGAGATTGCTGGATCTATCACTACAATAGTGTGTGAAGTTGAAGGCTTTAATGTGCTGTAGCATATTGATTTGCAACATAATTTGATACTTATGCATGTGCTTCCCATTTCTCCTTTGATCTGTTGCTATCATTTTAAACAAAATTATGAGCTACTTTCTTTATCTGTGCATCAAAAATATTTTGGTTCTGCACTGTAGCCATGTGCAAAGCTTGAAAAATTTACCAGATTCTTATGAAACATGAGGGTGCTGGGGTGTCTTCAGCTAGGCAAAAGGCTAACATTTTTGGGAAAAGCGCAGCTCCCTAGGCACCAGTGTCTGCTGATTCAGACCTAGTGTAAGTTAGAGCAGTGGCAGTGCTCCCATAGCTTACGTTGTCTGGCAATGGCCTGTGCAAGCAGAGACTACTGGAGTGTGTCCTCTGTGTTGGTGGTGGCATTGGGATGGTTCTGCCAGTTCTACACCAGCTTTATACCTACACAAGGGGTTTCTCCCAGCTGTTCTATTAGGGCAGCTTTACTTCCTCTTTGTATTGCTCCATGCTACAGAGGGGATGTACCGAGAGCCAAGGATCAGGCCCATAATGTCCATCTCCTGCCTTGACTATTTAAACTATACATTATGTATGGTATGCTTCTGTACAAAAGGAAATTTACTTTGAGATTTTAGAGAGATTTTATTTAACTTTCTAATCAAACCAGGCATAGCCTTAGTTACTACATAGCATAATTTTTAAAATATGTATATCAGTTAATCGCAGTTACATCAACAAATTAACTAGATTAAAAAAAGTTATAATTAATCAGTTTTAATCATACAGTTAAACAATAACAGAATACCAATTTAGATGTATTATAAATATTTTTGGGTGTTTTTTACATTTTCAAGTATATTGATTTCATTTACAACACTGAATACAGAGTGTACAGTGTTCACTCTATATTTATTTTTGATTACAAGTATTTGCACTGTTAAAAAACCAAAAGAAATTGTATTTTTAAATTCACCTGCTACAAATACTGTAGTGCAATCTCTTTATTGTGAACGTACAACTTACAAATGTAGAATTTTTTTTTTTAATGTAACTGCACTCTAAAACAAAACGAAGTAAAACTTTAGAGCCTACAAGTCCTCTCGGTCCTACTTCTTGTTCAGCCAATCACTAAGACAAACAAGTTTTGTTTACATTTGCAGGAGATAATGCTGCCCACTTTTTATTTACAGTGTCACCTGAAAGTGAGAACAGGCATTCTCATGGCACTTTTGTAGCTGGTGTTGCAAGGTATTTACATGCCAGATACGTGAAACATTTGTATGCCCCTTCATGCTTTGACCGCCATTCCAGAGGGCATACTTCCATGCTGAATTTAAATGAGTATACTATTATTGTTTAACTGCGATTTAAAACTGCAATTGTGACTATTTTTTTTTAATCGTATGACAGCCGTAATATTAACAGATACATTGGAAGAAATGGAAGAGCGCAATGTTAAACTATTATGAAGCATTTTTTCACCAGTGTACAGAGCTTGGATGAGTCCCAATGAACTAGTTCAGCCTCTGTGACGGGCCAAGTGCCAAAAGTAAACGGAACATGTAGGTGCTAAGTACCTTGCAGTATTGAGCCCTTTACCGTGAATACCTTCAATGTCAGATTGGTCTTGTGTGGGCCCTCTGCTTTGGTGTGAGTTTCACCCGACTGTCTAGAAGATTTCTTTGTTTCCTGGCTCTTAAAATAAATTTTCCCTTAGCTCCTATTAAAATCCCTGAAATGAAAAATCAGAGAGTCCTGTGAATGTTTGATATTTCTGAAAATCATCCTAGAAATGTCTTTAATTTCTTTTTTAAATAAATACATTCTTGTTTAGTATGTTGCTATTTTAGAACATTGATAAAAACAAATATCTTCCTATGTGTGATTTCGTTTGTTTTCTCACTTGTCATTAAAGCTGCTTGAAAGTCTGGACTAATTGAGTGAAGTATATTCTATGTATTTTTCCCATTATTGTTTCTGTTGTCTATTCCTTGATATAGACACTGTAATGAAATCTGAGTACTGTAACTAATCATATTTCGTATTTGGATGTAAACCAACTTGTAGCTTTTTGTTTTGTGTGTGTGGTGTGATGAAAGCTTCCGAAGGGATAAATTTACTAAACCATAAAAATACAACTTTTTTAAAATAATTTGTCCAGGTTTTAGAGTTTGCTTTTCTAGCCTTCAGCTTCTATTAAGTACAGAATACAATAGTTGATCTCTTTTATGACCAATATTTATTTTCCTTCTTGTTTGTCAAAACTGGAATTTCATTATTTTTTAATTATTTCTCTACAGAAGAGTTTAGTAGTCTTGGAAAGCCTGGTAAGTACACATGTTTTGAAATAAACAGCTTTAATTTCAGATTTGAAATGTACCTTAAAAACTGAATAGATCAGAGCTGCAAAATTTAAGTTTCATTTACATAGTCCAGGTGTATTAGATCTAGGGGTTTGATTCAGTCACACTGTCAAGCTGTCTGGCAGTCACTCAAGAGCATGAGTACCAACCTCTGGGCTGACTGATAAGAAGCAGGGCACAAACCCCAAATTGGTTGTGAGTTCTATAATTAATCTGTAATTAAATTATCAAAATTTAAGTCTCAAGTGTAAACTCCTCAAGCATGATAACAGTGCCTTAACGTGGAGTCACAGACAGCCCTCTTGGGCAGTGGCTCTCAAAGCCAGTCCGCCACTTGTTCAGGGAAAGCCCCTGGTGGGCTGGGCTGGTTTGTTTACTTGCTGTGGCTGCAGGTTTGTCCAATCGTGGCTCCCACTGGCCGCAGTTCGCCACTCCAGGCCAATGGGGGCTGCGGGAAGCGGTGCTGGCCAAGGGATGTGCTGGCTGCCCTTCCCGCAGCCCCCGTTGGCCTGGAGTGGTGAACTGCGGCCAGTGGGATCCGCGATCGGCCGAACCTGCGGATGCGACAGGTAAACCAGCCCGGCCCGCCAGGGGCTTTTCCTGAACAATCAGCGGACTGGCTTTGAGAACCACTGCTCTTGTGAACTCTGATCCATCTTTCCACCCAGGTAAGCTTGCCTTTGTAATAGATGGTCTCTTACATCAAGTATCACAATAATATTTAGTACCAGGGGCGTAGCCGTGTTAGTCTGGATCTGTAAAAGCTCATGCTCCAAAACGTCTGTTAGTCTATAAGGTACCACAGGACTCTTTGCTGCTTTAATAATATTTAAGTTACTCCCAATCCCAAAGGACAAGTCACTTATCCAGCTCAGTTGCACTTTAGATCTCACACCAAAGACAACACTTGTAGCCAATCCTATAATGAACTATCTAAAGATTTACTAACTGGGAAAAGGAAATAAGTGTTATTTACAAGTTTAAAGCAGGTAAACATAGATACCCAAATGAGTTTGTATCTAAAGTTTCAAAAGATAACAGAAGCTTCTATAATAAGCAAGATAATTGTGTCCCTTAGGGCTAACCCAGACTAAGCAGCTGGGGATGCATTGCTTATGCCTAGAAATCTTGCACCGCTAGAGTCCAAGCAGCCAAGAGAGAGTTTCTCCTCATTATGGCTTTTTTTATTCTCCTCCACCCCCTTCTGATTGGAGTTGCAAACTTAGCTGGTGAAAGAAATTCACTTGCACCTCTTCTTTTCATGGGGAATGGGGGTGGGAGGGGGAGAAGGGGAGCAGAGCAATCAGCAATCTTTTATCCTCTGATGTTCCACAATAGTTCGTGTGGTGTTGATGGATCTTCTTTGTCAGGTGGGAGATAACATGTCCTATTGGAAACTAGTTTTTCACACTAGTTAATGTTTCTCTCCTGTCTGATGACTTACACAGTTACAGAGGCTTACAATGCAAATGCTCAGATATCTTACTTATATCATCATCTGTATCCAGCAATTTACAAGAATTCAATAAAGCCTAAACACTACTCATATTTTTATAACTCTAATACCTATTTCATCAATATTAACACACAGGTGAACCAGACTGATTCCCGCTATATGTTTGTTAGTATCCCAGTGGGGCAGGGGACCTTGGCATATACTGGCACCTGGTTTGCCAGCGTTACACATATATCTATTGAAAATATTAACTGTCATGTCATGGGCACTAAAATAAACTAGTATAATTTGAAGATAATCCAGCAAGTCACTTTATATAGTTGCAAAACTACAGCAAGTCACTTAATCTTAAAAAATAAATCTTTTTTGCTTTCTGTATGTGATCTTTGTACTTGAGATGTTTCAGTGTGATGCTGTTTTTAGCAGATTATCTGCTGCTAGAATGAAGTCTTATTGAGTTAATGTGTCTGGCTGCCAAACATATAAATGGTTGTGATGATATAGTGTCAATCAGATTGGAGAGCAACTAATCTAATTTGATAAACATTTTGTTGTTTGTGTTGGAGATTCAACTATTACTCCATTAAGGATTATCCCAGACACTGGGTTCCCAAAAATGTCACATCATAAAGGCCATGTAATTCCTGTGCTGGGCACAGAAGACATATACTTTTGCCAAGAGTTAATTTATATTCCAAGAGAATCTATTGACAGGGTTGTCATGATATATGCATGTTAACAAAAGAGGTAGGCATTTCACCCACTTGTTGTTCAGCACTGAATGTTGTTAGCTCTTCCATACCACTGCAAGTGGTGAAATAAAAATTAAAGAATTTCTAGCAAAGCAAATTCTCAACCTTGCTGAATATAGAATATAGCCCAACTCATGATCTGTTTGATTCCCTGCAATACATCTGATCAGAGAGGATATATTGTACAGTATTTCAGATTTTATTGAAAATACTAACATGTAGTTTGTAAGATCAAAATCCACATTTCCTTGCCACCTCCGGTTCAGGGAATAAAACCCCTCACCATACATATCCTACTAAAGCAAATGTGCTGTAGGGTGGGAAATTAGGATAACAGCAAGTAACTCATTGATAGGCATTAAGAATGAAAACTTGTGCTGCAAAGTTAGAAAGGAAATAAAGACCACACCAAGCTATAGAAAAGAACTAGCTGAAATAGGGATCTGTCTTAAACAAATGCAGCACTTGTTTCTCTAATGTACACAACTACATTTGAAGCTACTGCTGATCCAGGGCTTTTCCTCTCTTTTAAATAGACCTTCAAGAGCAATCAGCTGACAGGCCTTCTGGTGAGTAGTTTCATATCCATGATAAATTAATGTATATCTTGAAGAAGAAATGTGCGTCTGAATTGGAGGGTATGTCTACACTATGGGATTATTCCGATTTTACATAAACCGGTTTTGTAAAACAGATTGTATAAAGTCAAGTGCACGCGGCCACACTAAGCACATTAATTCGGCGGTGTGCATCCATGTACTGAGGCTAGCATCGATTTCCGGAGCATTGCACTGTGAGTAGCTATCCCATAGTTCCTGCAGTCTCCCCCACCCATTGGAATTCTGGGTTGAGATCCCAATGCAAAAACAGTGTCGCGGGTGATTCTGGGTAAATGTCGTCACTCAATCCTTCCTCCATGACAGCAACGGCAGACAATCATTTCGCGCCCTTTTTCCCTAGATTGCCCGGGCAGATGCCATAGCATGGCAACCATGGAGCCCATTTTGCCTTTTGTCACTGTCACCGTATGTGTATTGGATGCTGCTGACAGATGCGGTACTGCAGTGCTACACTGCAGCATTCATTTGCCTTTGCAAGGTAGCAGAGATGCTTACCATCCCTATTGCACTGTCTGCCATGCCATTGTAAATTGGCAATGAGATGACAGTTATCAGTCATTCTGTTCCATCTGCTGCTGTCATGGGTGCTCCTGGCTGGCCTCGCTGAGGTCGGCCGGGGCGCATGGACAAAAATGGGAATGACTCCCTGGGTCATTCCCTTCTTTGTTTTGTCTAAAAATAGATTCAGTCCTGCCTAGAATATGGGGCAAGTGTACTAGAGAACCAGAGAGCTCAGCGGCTCCATGTCAGAGCCCCAGAGATCCCACAGAAATGATGAGCTGCATGCCATTGTAGGAGGTGCCCCTGCAACAACCCCACCCATTGCTTCCCTCCTCCCCTAACCCTCCTGGGCTACCATGGCAGTATCCCCTCATTTGTGTGATGAAGTAATAAAGAATGCAGGAATAAGAAACACTGACTTTTTAGTGAGATAAAATGAAGGGGGGAAGCCTCCAGCTGCTATGATAGTCCAGGCAGTACAGAATCTTTTCTTTAGACATGAAGGTGGGAGGGGGAGCTGATGGAGCTCAGCCTCCAGTTGCTATGATGAAGACGGTTACCAGCCATTCTGTACCATCTGCCGGGAATGACCAGGAGTCATTCCCATTTTTACCCAGGCGCCCTCGGCCGACCTCACCGAGGCCAGCCAGGAACACTCACGGGCTGATGATGATGATGGATAGCAGTCATATTGTACTGTCTGCCATCGGGAAGGGGATGCTGGTGTTCAGCGCTGCAGCGCCCTGTCTACCAGCAGCATGCATTAGACATAGGGTGACATTGAAAAAAGGCGAGAAACGTTTTTTCCCCCTTTCTGGGGTGGGAGGGTGTAAATTGACGACATATACCCTGAAACACCCGGGAAAATGTTTTTTTACCCTTCAGGCATTGGGAGCTCAGCCGAGAATGGAAATGCTTCTCGGAGACTGTGGGGACTGTGGGATAACTGGAGTCCTCAGTACCCTCTCCCTCCCTCCATGAGCGTCCATTTGATTATTTGGCTTTCCGTTACGCTTGTCACACAACACTGTGCTGTGGCCTCTGTCTATCGTAGCCTGGAGATTTTTTTAAAATGCTTTGGCATTTCGTCTTCTGTAACGGAGCTCTGATAGAACAGATTTGTCTCCCCATACAGCGATCGGATCCAGTATCTCCTGTACGGTCCATGCTGGAGCTCTTTTTGGATTTGGGACTGCATCGCCACCCTTCCTGATCAGAGCTCCACGCTGGGTAAACAGGAAATGAAATTCAAAAGTTCGTGGCGCTTTTCCTGTCTACCTGGCCAGTGCATCCGAGTTCAGATTCCTTTCCAGAGTAGTCACAATGGTGCACTGTGGGATACCGCCCGGAGGCCCGGAGGCCAATACCGTCGATTTGCGGCCACACTAACCCTAATCAGACATGGCAATACCGATTTCAACGCTACTCCTCTCGTCGGGGAGGAGTACAGAAATTGGTTTAAAGAACCCTTTATATCGATATAAAAGGCTTCGTGTGGATGGGTGCAGGGTTAAATTGGTTTAACGCTGCTAAATTCAGTTTAAACGCGTAGTGTAGACTTCGCCTAAATCAGTTATTGTAGTCTTTTTCTAGCATTGCTAGGGCAATAGGTCTGCAGTATACTTAAAAGCTATATTGAGAGGCATAAAAATCTCTGCAGCTTATTGATGCTTTGGTTAGCAAACTTTAAATATTTAAAATTAATTGGTATAGAATTGCCTTTCAGTTCTCATAATTTCTAGCTCCTTATGTCTGTGGTCTCAACATGTATGTTGGTGCAGTATTTGAATGGCTTGACAATCTAAGATGGTAGAATTAGAATTGTTTCACACAAAAGGTGGTTGCACTTTTGTCTAATAAGTGAAAACTTTTGTCTCTTCCACTATTTTTTTCTTAGCATGGGACACCTGAGTTATAAATCTGTTTGAGCGCCAAATAGCTTACTATATGAATCTCTCTTCTATTCCATCACGACTGCCTCTGTGTTACATGATCACCTATGCCTTCAGATTAAAATGGAACAAAGTTTTTTTTTAATTAAAAATAAACAGCACAGTAGTAATAGGTGTTCCTCAGTCAGTACATGAACACCTTGGCTGCAACAAATGCCTTCTTCTGGAAATATGTGCACTGACTTCACGCACATAGTGTTTGAGTGTCACGGTAAATGTTTCAATACACTTATTAGATGAGTTTTGCCATACTTTATTAAAGGTTAGGGTTGCCACCTTTCTAACTGCACAAAACCCAACATCCCTACCCAGCCCCTGCTCCTTCTTCGAGGCTTTGCCCCTGCTCACTCCATCCCTCCTCTCTCTGTTGCTCACTCTCCCTGACCCTCACTTGCTTTCACTGGGCTGGGGTAGGGGGTTGGGGTGTGGGAGGGGGGTGAGGGCTCTGGCTGGGGGTGCGGGCTCTGGGGTGGGCCCAGGGATGAGGGGTTTGGGGTATGGGAGAGGGAGTGGGGTTGGGGCAGGGAGTTAGAGTGCTGCGGGGGTATGAGCTCTGGACTGGGGTGTGGGCTCTAGGTCCCTGCAACCCCTAGGTGCATGGGTGGCCAGGGAGGCTCCATGTGCTGCCCCCACACCTGCAGGCACTGCCCCTGTAGCTCCCATTGATCATGGTTCCTGGCCAATGGGAGCTGCAGAGCCAGCATTTGTTACAAGGGGCCTATCTAGTTAGGACATGTCTTTTATTAACTTAAAATCACTCTGTTAGCACATCTGAACTTCCATCTTCTTGTAAAATCTGTCTTGCTTCTTGTGAAATATAACCATACCATTTGGCCTTATTCAGTCCTCTCTTTTGTGGGTAGGTTCGTTGCATTTGGGCTGGAAATCTCTGAGCCCCCCCCCCCCCCAAAAAAAAAAAAAAGGCCATGTTACCTCTTCATTGCAAACATTCTAAGTTACATATTTTTGACAGTCTGATTGCCTTAGTAGTCTTTCTTTGATTGTTAGGTGTCCTGAATGACAGATACAAAATATATGCCTACATTCAGCCTGATTTGAGCATTTGATTCTCGGAAACCATAAAGTCTATAGACAATTAAAAGAACCTCGGGCATAGACACATCATAGCTGCTTTGGTGCCATGTTTGTTACAGTCATAGAATTCCTAATGTCTAAGTTAAGCAACAACTTTGAGGCTCAGTTTCTTTTAGACAAGGGGAATTTCTTACTCCATTGTCCATTTTATGGGATTTGGCTTTGAGGTAGCTTGAAAACGTCCACTGGAATTGAATCTTTGGCTAAGAACCTTCCTTTTGAAAGAGAATAAACATACACTGTAACAATAAAAGGTCAAAGCATTTTATTGAAACAGCAAGATACAAGCTGTGTGCATAATGATAGGCTTCCATGCCATAATAAGTCACTACAGAGAGAACTTGATTGCTGTTTTTGCCTGAGCCAATTCAGTTGTGTTTATACAGAAGAATCCACATGGTAGAAATAAAATGGATCTGATACCTCCTGACATCCAGCACAAGCTGAAACTCAGTACCTCATTAAAAATGTTGTGGTTTTCCCTGTTACCAGTACCTCTCCCAGTATCGCAGTCAGTTACTGGGCAGAAGTTACATGTTGAATCATGCAGTTTCAGTCTGTCTTAAATCTTCTTATCAACAGTTTTGAATGATCACTGACGAGAGTTAATAAGCTTGCTACCAAAGTTTAGCGTGATATGATTTCAGATATTAAATTGTGTATAATAGGATCTAATTTTGGTAGCCAGTTTACTAGCAACTAATACACAAATTCCAAGTACAGCCTCCTCTTCTATTAAAATCATAGTTAGTGCTTCCATGATGTTAACTAGAATCTCTTTACATGGATTTATTCAAACATCCTTGCACTAAACCCTTTCTAGAAAAAGCATTGAGTTCATATCCAAGATATTCATGAACTCTACTGGCATAATAGACCAGTATCTTTTAATCTCTGTTGTTCGTGGTCAGCACAAAAATGCTTTAAACTTTTGGAAAACACATTAGTTCTGATTGAATAATCAGATAAAGGCATCGGTCTTCAATAAGTACTGTCTACTTTTACATTAAACTCTCAAACCTCAGCTATTTTTAATTAGTTCTGGTCTAAACAATATAGCAAGTTATTAATGCAATATAATACTGATTCAGATACATTTCAATACTGTTATGGAGGGTGAACTATTTGCTTGCACTTTAAGAGAGATGCTAACTTGAGGCAGGCAGAGAATCATAGGTACAGTAGTGACTGACTTATTGTCAGAACAGGCAGTTAAGAAGCTTTGGATGCATTAGAACCTAGCTTTGTTCACCTTCAGGACATACTGCAAGATCTATTTGGTTTCCCAGGCTTTTTCAGAGCAAGTGATTGGAAATTAATGAAATATTAAACCAGGCCCCCAGGGGAGTTCTTCGCTGGCACAAAGCCAATTTTTTACCCTTTTTTTTTTAAAATATACTAAATATTGCACATGCACTAGATTTGAAAATAGATCATCTTTTTTTAAAAAAACCTTATATTTGAGTCAAAAATGTATGAAAATATTTTCATTTCTTTGCAGCAATTGACAAGGTAGCTCTGTTAATAGGAAACATGAGCTACTGGAATCACCCTCAGCTGAAAGCTCCAATGGTGGATGTTTATGAATTGACCAACTTGCTGAGACAGCTGGATTTCAAAGTTGTTTCTCTTCTGGATCTTACTGAATCTGAGATGCGGAATGCAGTGGATGAATTTTTACTTCTTTTGGACAAAGGAGTGTATGGTAAGAAAGTCATGACATGTCCAGTTAATTTAGTAAAACGTTTCTGAATCAAGAATACTCAGACATTAACTTACACCTTTCGGCCAGATCACTAAGTCCTACTTGATAGTAAAGCTGATGTCACTGTAAATAGCATGTATATGGGGGGAAGGAGGAAGTGAGTTAAACACCCACCAACACATCCTGTGGCTTTAAGTAAAAGGTATTGTTGCTTTTATTAGTGAACAGATAAAATCTTTGAGCCTCTTTTAACCACACCTAAATGTATAGTATTCTGCTAAATACTGCTACATACTTTCATATTTAAAAGGTTTATTATTTGCTAAAGATTGCTGCATTTGAGTGGCTTTTTTTGGTAGTGGGACATGCATAATTTTTGTGATCTAGGGGAAAAAAACACTTAAGCAAGAGTCAGTGCTGTGTAGTGTTTCCCAGAATGCACCAATACAGTATTCAGTGTAGCAGATGTAAATGCACAAACCTACTTGTAATGGCAGAAAAGAAACTGTAAGGAAACAATGTTACTTGTAACCAGTTACAGTTATCTGCCACTAACTGGTTACAAAATCAGGAATGAGCCCTTTGAGTCATTGTGCTGCATGTATTTGCAACTTTACGCTCACTATATTTTGTTAACTTTGTACTCCCACAACTTAAAGATGATGTGCAAATGAGAAGACACATAAATAAGTTCCTTTTCTGCTTGTTTGTTTACCTTGGCACTATCAGGTCCTGTCTTTTCCTTTTTTTTTTTTTTTTTGCTGAAGGTCTCACTGGAAAACCAGGAAACTGGAGGGGGGAGCTTTCTCAGCCTTAAATTACATGGGTAGTAATAATAACAGTTTATTTGTGTTACAGTAATGTCTAGAAGCCTAAACCCAACTTGAAACCCTGTTAAGCTCAGCTCTGTACATATACATAGACTAAAAAAATCCCTGCCCTGAAGACCTTGCAATCTAAATAAACAAGACTAAGACTGGGAAAAAATAAATGTTATCCACATTTTTATAAATGGAGCAGGGTATTGATTCTTTAACACAGATCTTTCCCCCCAGCTTTGTCAAGGTTTTATTTTAGGTTAAATAAATGCTAATAAAAAATTATCCTCCTTCACCAGTTGTGGTGGTTTTCACTTTCTTGGTACTTGTGATGTTCTCCTCCTAGTTCTGCAGTAATTCTTTATGGGGGAAAGAGTAGAGAAACCTGAATTTCTAATATTGAAAAACAAGCTGAGAAAGCTTTTTAAAAAAAAAAAGCTAACACCACTATTTTAGGCCTTCTGTATACATCATGAAGAAACAAAAAGGACACTAACTAAATTTGTTTGTCTTTATAAGTAGCCTTTAGATTGTAGAGAAAGAAGCTGGGAACTCTAGTGAAAGAAATGCTATGAACTTCTGATGCTGTTGCTTGTCTGCAACTTCAAGTGGCCAAGAGTTCATCAAATAGTGTTAAATCCTAAGGTTCCTGTGACATTGCACTCCATGTGTTTTATGGAAATATGCTTATGAGTATGAATATGATGTAACTGGAATATCTTTATGTGAAAGGTCTCCTGTAAGGTATCATAACAGAGGTTATAACCTACTGAATATATTCCTCCTGTTTGTATGTATGTATCATTCTTGTATCTGGAGCCAGAAATATAAAGTAAACTCTGAGGTCCTATTGTAATTATGCGAAGTGTGGGCCATTAATGATGGTTTAGAATCTTGATGGTTCTATTGACTAGGACAATTGATTGCGTGTGGTTTATTTACCTGCATGCCTTCCTGTGTACATGTGGGCCAGCCTGTGGGTAATGAAGAATGAGGTCTTACAGTGACATGTCACCTGGTAACGAAATCCATCTTAAATCTGGTAGTTTTCCATTTAAAAAGAGGCGTGGGGACCCAGAGAGACAAAAGATTCCTGCCTTGTGCCAGAGCTATAGAAGGGTGGGGAGAACAGAACAAAGGGGACTGCCAGTTATGAGAACATCCCTGCTTTCCACCTAAGATGTGTGCTGGAACTAACAAAGACTGTACGAGGGGAAGGATTGGGCCCAGACTAGGAAGGAGTCGTGTCTGTGAAAAAAGCTTATTGGAACATCTCTGAGCGTGAGATTTTACCTGCAATCAGTTTCTTAATGTATTAGGCTTAGACTTGTGTGGTTTTGCTCTATTTTGCTTGGTGTCTTACTTTGTTCTGTCTGTTACTACTTGAAACCACCTGTATCCTACTTTTTATACTTCTGTTTGTTAATGAACCCAGAGTAAGTGATTAATACCTGGGGGAACAAACAGCTGTGCATATCTCTCTATCGGTGATATAGAGGGCAGATAATTTATGAGTTTGCCCTGTATAAGCTTTATACAGAGTAAAACAGATTTATTTGGGGCTTGGATCCCATTGGGAGCTGAGTGTCTGGGTGCTGGAGGCAAGTAAGCTGTGGAACAGTTTTTGGTTAAAGTCTGCAGCTTTGGGAGTCTGGACCAGACCTGGGTCTATGTTTCAGCAGGCTAGAGTGTCTGGCTCAACAAGGTAGTGTTCTGGAGTCCCAAGCTGGCAGGGAAAATGGGCTCAGAGGTAATTTCAGCATGTCAAGTGACAGTCCCAAGGGAGTCTCTGTGACTGAACCCATAACAGTCTCAATTCTGTCAGAACTCAAACAGAACTGTTAGTGAACACCTCTAGGGGAACCTCTCCCTGAATAAATACTGCAGGATTTGCCCCTTCATATATCTTCATGTATTGTGTCAGAAGCTCAATATGTAGATAATCACAGGGAGAAATAAGTTAGAAAATGGCAACTATAAGCTACTTCAGGATTGAGATAAAAGTGTATTTTGCAACACAGGGCTAACTTTAAGTTTAAATTTATTATGATGTCCCATAGATATTGACAAATTATGGATGTGCAAACTAGTTTGCAGGATGAATATTGCACATCTGGTGTCACATTGAGTTTAAACGTCCACTGTCCCCCTGGACAGGTTTATGATTCAAGTCACAAATTAACTGTATGCTAGTTTCTGGTGGAGTTTTTTGTCATTAAAAACTTGCTTTACAAGTGAGTCATTGCTCAGTACTGTGATAATGGGCAAGAGATGAAGATTGAGCTATATTGGCAAAATGTATCAACAGTTTTCTCGAGAGTGTGGCATGGAAAATGGATCTGTCTTTCAGAAGTCTCATCTTGAAGGGGGAAGTTGAGTTACTGTCTCTGCTATCTTGGAAGTGGAATAGATCAAGTCAGCCAAAACTTTACTACTTTATTAGGGAGCAGGCCACCCTGAATTATCTGATGCAGAGTGTGAAGTGAGGTCTGCTGCTGACTAGCTAAATTTGATTTTTTTTAAAAAGCTGGTTTTGCGTAAATTACTTTTAAATAAGGATTTAAGACAGAGGCTAGAATGCTAGCCATGTGTCCTATACAAAAAGTTCTAGAATTCCACCCCTACCTAAATTCAGCCAAGAAACTGCTTAATATAGTATTTTACTGAAACGGGTGCCAGGCCCACATGAAGTTATTTCTTTGTGTGGCTTTCACACTCATGTGATACCTGAAGCTTGATACATGTAGGACTGGCCAACCTGACATTCAAAATATCTTTCATCATTTATATATCAGAACAAAGACTCAGAATCATATGGAAATTTATTATGGCTGTAAAATTCACTAGACTTTCTGATGGTATAACTTCCATTTGCCTCTCATGTAAAATACTTACGTTGTTTCTTGTGTGTTTGAGGGAGCTATGGACTCCTATTATTTTTAAGGCTCTCTGTTTACTTTAATTTTTTAAATTCACGTTAACAGCTAAGTGACCAGAGGCTTTGATGTAGTTCATACTGGCTCCATGTGAGAGCATTTGCAAAGTGCATTTATACAGTTTAATCTTTTGTTTGTCCATCTAGCTGATATCTGTGAAAGCCAAGCATGGCATCTCCCAGTAAACTTTAGCATTAAACCTTTATAAACTACTTTATCATATAAATGATCATTCTGGATAGTGACTATTAGTGTCTCAGAAGCAATATAAAATATGCTGTCAGGGTATAAATTGCTAGTGATTTATTGCATGTTAGTGGGCACAGCTCCAAACATAAGAGGCACAGCTGCTACCCCCATTTAGACCTTCTTTCAGATATTCATGATATTTACCATGACATTGTGTAATTAGTACTTGCTGCCAGGAATGTGGCATTTCAAATACTGTTCCCTGAAAGTAGAACTGATAAACAAATCAGTGATGGTGGTGGTCTTGGTACTTTAGTTCCTCAATATATTTGATATTAAATACAATGCAGAATTATTGTGCTCATCATATATAAATGAAATAAGAGATGTAACAGCATATATTTTTAAAGATTGAAAGTAATCTGGCTGTTTTCTTGGTAAAAATTCTGGAGATCACTTAAAATGTTGATTTCTGTGAAGAATTTCACTTCTGATCCTGATGTTAGTACAATAACTGTTCGTGACATTGCATCTTAAATACTTTTGCTGGCTGCTCATCAGATATCCTTAACCCAGTTACTTGCCCCATGACAGGAGAGAAATCCAGTTACAATTTTAAAATAAACCTATCTGTGATCCTGTCACCCCCTCCTTTAGTACTGATTGCTCCAGTTCTTGTCGGGATTATCTACATAAAAAGCTCTGTCTTGTTCTGTGTCAGGGTTAGAATACAAGCCTATGTTAATGATGATTTGTACAATATTAATAAATGGCTGACTGCCTTTAAACAGAATAGGGCCTAAATTTGGCCCAGAAATACCAAGGACCAAGATGTTACTACTATTTTATCAATGGCTATTGTAAGCACTGACTTCACTGGGATTATTTACGTGCTGAAAATTGGGTATATATGTTTTAATACCATGTACTCTGATGTAAATAAGAGCAGAATTTGGCCCCTAATCTTTTTACTTTGACCCTGTGATCCTTAAAGCAGAAATATAATTGGGGACACAGATGCTGCCACAAGTATCCAGGTGTTCAACTTCATTGTAAAAGCAATGTCAAGCATTCAATTTCCAACATTTCAACTAGCTTATACATAATAGTGATTTTGTTTAAAATAGGACCATCCAAAATAAACTAGCCAAGTCCTTGAGCAAACAAACACAATCAAGTGATTTAAGTTCTGCCTTAGAAGCCAGTTTATAGATAATGCCTATGATTGGTGATCAGTTACTAAACCAGATAGTTTAGCCATAAGGTACCAGCCATATACAGGGAAAGCATTTGCAGAATGATACAACTAGCTAAAACCAGGAAGGCATTAATTTAGACATAAGTTTATTTGTATCCCACTCTTAACTTGAGTAAAATACTTCTGTATATTTAAAACAAACACAAGAATAAATTTTACTTAAAATACACCTACGCAATAGTTATTCTGTTGTGGTTTCGATATGAACGCATGCACAGCCACAACTGAATTATTCACTCTAGTATGTTCATTTGCATAGTTTAAAAAAATCTTTTTAAATACCTAAGTTAGTGTGATGCAGTAGAGATCATTTCATAGTACTGCTGTGTTAATTCAAGTGGAAGATCAAAGGTTGAATTCCAGATGTGGTCTTTTACTCTCTAGGACTGATGTGGTCCATTACTCTTCAAGCTAATGAAGGCTGAGACTTCCTGTATCTTCTCTTCCCACCTTCCATGCCAGGCTCTGAATTTCTTGTGGGTGTGGTGAGGGAGGTGGTAACTTTTCAGTTACCAGAGAATGTGAAGTAGGCAAGTGCTTACCTCTGTAGGGATTGGTGTTTGTAATCTAGCTGGTGTCCAACATAAAAAATCTTTAATAGATTTTTCTGAATTGAACCTAGATGAGTAGGTGCCAAGAATCATGTTTTATGGGCTTGGTGACACTTGCAAGTTACAGCAAATTAAAGAAGTCCCGGGTGCACTAGCTCACTACCTGTCCACACTGGTAAGGCACGCTCTGACTCCATGACTAGAGCGCTCCTGGTACTCCACCACAGTGAGTAGAATAACGTTTGATGCACCCCCGCTGAAGTGCCCCAGCATCAGTGTGAACAAAGTATTGCATTACTTCGCTCTGATCAGCCTCCGGAAACGTCCCATTATCCCCTTAAGTCCAGTGGCCACTCTTGTCATTGTTTTGGATATGCCCTTTGAAAGCTCCATTTGACAGCCGGCATGCTGGAGCCCTGGCCGGAGTGCGGCAAGTCCCGCTCTCCTGGCTGGAGCCCCGGCTGGAGCACGGCAAGCCCCGCTCTCCCGGCTGGAGCTCCAGCTGGAACACAGCAAGCCCCGAGGCCCTGGGGTAGTGACGGGCTCTGGGGGCTATTTAAAGGGTCAGGGCTCCAGTTGCCTGCCTCTGCCACTCCGGTCCTTTAAATAGCCACCACAGCCCCGCCACCCCCATGCATTCCCCAGGGCTCCCACGGCTAGTTAAAAAGTCCAGGGTGGGGTAGAAGCTGGGGAGCCCCTGGCCCTTTAAATAGCCCCCAAAGCCCTGGGATAGCAGGGAGCTTGGGGGCTATTTAAAGGGATGGGGCTCCAGCTGCCTCTGCTGCACCCCCTGCCCTGCCCACACCAGCCCCGCTCCCCCTGCCTGCAGCCAGCTCTGCACCCTGTGCCCACAGCCAGTCCCTGTCAATCCCCCCTGCCGTGTCTCCAATCAACCCCTGCCACACACCCCTGTGGCCCTACTCAAAGCCAGCCAGCCCCACACACACTGTTGCCCGCACCAGCCCTGCACACCCTGCCCTGTCTCCAGCCAACCCCTGCTGCACCCCCCTGCCTGAAGCCAGCCAGTCTCTCACTCCTCTGTCTCCAGCCCTGTCAATCCCTGCCGGATCCCCCCAGCGCGGCCCTGCCTGAAGCCAGCCCACCTCACACACCCCCTATCTCCAACCAGCCCCGCACCCCTTGCCCTGCCTGCAGCCAGACCCTACCTCCAGTCAGCCCCTGCCCTGCCTCCAGCCAGCCCCATGTCCACTTGTGCCCTGCAGTTCCCAGGGCAGTAACCCTGCACACCTGCTTCAAGGGGGGGCAGGAAGCAGCTGGGACCCACACGTGCACACCCGCAGGGAGTGGCAGGGACCTACACATGTGAAACGGCAGTCATTAATAACCAATCAAAAGCATATATGATGCAATGTACATAATATATAATTTTATTATTTATATAGTTATGGAAAGTAAATAATACATGAAAGAAATGAAAGGCTTTTTTTTCCACTTTTTTATTTTAAGTCATCTCTGCCAGGGCCCTGCCAAAAATGTTTGAATTGGGCCCTGCACTTCCTAAAGCCGGCCCTGCTGACATGCTCTCAGCTCCCCCAAAACCCACTCTCTCTCGCTCTCCCCCCACATACACACAACACACTCCTTGTCACACTCCACCCTCCACCGCCATTTGAAAAGCACATTGCAGCCACTTGCATACTGGAATAGCTACCACAATGCACTGCTTTCTGTGGCTGTTGCAGGAGCTGCTAATGTGGCCATGCCAGTGCGCTGGCATCTATCAGTGTGGACAGACTGCAGTGCTTTCTCTACTGTGCGCTACGAAGGCTGGTTTAGCTCAAAGCGCCCCACATCTGCAAGTGTAGCCATGCCCTATATTGCACAATAGCTACTTCCATGAGTTGTTCTACGAGGAAATTTTTTCAGCTGTTCATTTGGTCTTGGGTAGGAATGGGTTGACTGTGAGAGGGTGTTTATAAATCACTGGTAACATTGGCTAGCCAAAGGAGTATAATTATGAGTTCAGGTGGGTAAACAATGTAAGGCCATGATTCAGGAAAATGTCCCTATTCAGGAAAGCATCTAAGCATGTACTTCAGTCCCAGTGAAGTCAATAGGCTAACGAATGGGGGTAAGTAAAATGTGAAGGCATCCTGAATTGGTAGCTGATTAGGAAGTTGATTAGGCTCAGGAGCATGTCTGTATGACAGTAGTAGTTTTTCAATATTGAAGTAAAATACATGTTGACCCTGGGAGGCTATTTAGAGTTGAGGGATGAAATGCTGTATTGTTTCCATCCCCAGTAACATATGATATGCTCGTAGTGTTGTTGGGTGACTACCAAAGGTCATTACTAAAGCTGTTTTCATCTGCTTACAGGCATGGGTTGTGTAAGCTGTGGAATGGTTTGGCCACTATAAAAGTGGTACTAGATTGATACAATAGGGCAGAAAAGTCTGGGGCAACATTCTTTTTAAGGGGGTTTGACTCTGATTCAGTTCGTTAGTCACATGGGCTAGTACTTCAGCAGTTGTTGTTTTATGGTCTGGAGTGAGTGGATATCTAGGTACGTTATTGCATATTTAGACCTGGATAAATACATAAATCTTACTAATTTAGGGTCAGATCCAAAGCATTTTAAAGGATCCCTTTGAATACAGCAAGCTTTGAATGAGGTACTTTAGGATCATGCCCAAAGTGCCTATTAAGCAGATGCTTGACGCACAAGTTGCTTTCTAACTTCTCAAAACTCACCAGTCAGCTGTAACCACTGGAATCTTTTATAATTGTCTTACTGTTAATTTAATTTATATTGTAGATTGTTTTAACTAGATGTTATATCAACTGTAAGCTCTTTAGAATTGTACCTTTTTAATCAAGTGATGCTATTGTGAGTCTCTGAGCTTCTGCCAGGTTTGAATGGCATCACAATTCATGGTGTTTAAACAGTTTTTAGGCTCTGACTTGCTTTGTATTTGCTTTCTGTGCACTTATCTTTTCTCTGAATCTAGGTTTACAGTTTTCCATTGAGTTGTGAACTCTGCTCATTACATGTAACAACTTTAAAAGTCTCTCTGTAGTTAATTATTTGGAAGCTTATAAATAATTGAAATTGTTGGTTTAGCTTAGAAGTGCCATGTCAATATCATGGTATCTCTGAAACACAAAGGACTGTAGTTGAGTTGATGTTGCTTTTCTTTTATTACAATAACTAAAATGTACAATCTAGCTATCTAAATATAAAAGTTGACTTTGATATAGGTGATTTCAGCGTTTTAAATGTACTTATGCTATTTTCACATTCTGAATGCTAAAATCTTATGGTGGTGTGTGCTTCATAATTCCATTAATTTATTTTATTTGTATAGACTCCCGGTCATAGGGGCTATGAGGAAGATCCATAACTGGCATATATTGTCAGAACTCCTCAATTGACCGATAATAACTTTCAGGAACTCTGGATCTGGCTTGGCAACTAGAGTGTACTGTTGACTAAAGTTCCTTTTAAAACCAAATCCTGCAATAGATAAGTTAAGGAAATACCAGGAAGAGGCAATGAGGAAATTCTGACATTATATAAGCCTGTGACCATGAGTTATATAAAGAATGAATATACCGTAAAAATTTACAAGAGGCAGAAATCATATTCACTGTCATAATTTTTGTCTTTGATACTGAGATTAGATAGTTTTATTGCAAATTTGATTTAACTGATTGTGTTATCAAGGCAAGATATTAAGTATTTGTATTCATAATAGGCTAAATCTAAGGTTTGGGCTAAAGTTAACCTTTGCAGTAAGAAAATACTTAACTGTGTAATAAAATTTTCTCTGTTACATGTTTATAGGATATTTTAAAGACTTACAGTACTATAAGTGAATATTTATTACAGATTTGATTCAAATATTATTTTAAGGTGTTACCCTAACCAGTCCAGTAAGACTTTAACTTGGAAAAAAAAAGTTGTTTTTTTTTTTGTTAATTATCCAGCAGACACACACACAGAGCAGTCATGGATTCTGAACCTGTAAACAATCTTAGAGACAAGATCTGTTTTAAAAAGAGTTAAAGTAGTTTAATAATAGATACCTAGTCCTGTGTCCTGCCAGGTCTTTGAGTGATTGCTCATGTGTATTCCACAGTAGGTGTGTGTGCTTGCCACTTGCACCGATGTCAGAAGTTTTTCCCTTAGCGGTACCTGTAGGAGGGGAGCACTTCTGCAACCCCTGGAGTGGCATATAGGGATTGCCTTGTACCAGGCATATAGGGAATGTTCAAACCAAAGGGAAATGGTCAGCCTCAGAATTATCCCTACACATAAAAATCAGGGAGCTCAGGGCAATATGGCTGGCATGCGTGACCTTCAGCGGGCACCTTCGTGGGAATGTGGTCAGAGTCCTCACGGACAGTGTGGCTTCTGGATCACCTCGTGCATACGTATGTGTTATGACCTGGCAAGGGTTCCCCCGCCGCCTATCGTTAAGATGCATTCTACGAGAGCTCAGGCCTCATTGACCGCCTGTGTAGCTCACATCCCTATCCAGGACATATGTAGAGCTTCCACGTAGTCCTCTGTCCACAACTTATGTGATCGTCTCCCAAGCACGGGATAGCGCCGGGTTTGGTAGGGCGGTACCCTGTCCCAGAAACCCTTAAACTCCTACCCACCTCCATCAGACATAGCTTGGAGTCACCTACTGTGGAATACACATGAGCAATCACTCAAAGAAGAAAGGACAGTTACCTGTTCTGTAACTGGCGTTCTTCGAGATGTGTTGCTCAGGTGTATTCCACATCCTGCCCTCCTTCCCCTCTGTTGGAGTTGTCTGGCAAGAAGGAACCGAGGGTGGGAGGAGTGCGCAGCTGCCCTTATAGCGTGATATAGGGGCACCACTCCAGGGGTCACAGTGGTGCTCCCTTCCTATGGGTACTGCTAAGGGAAAATCTTCTGACACCGGTGCACGTGGCGAACACGCACACCTACTGTGGAATACACCTGAGCAACACATCTCAAAGAACACCAGTTACGGAACAGGTAACTGGCCTTTTTTATGAAGTAACAATTGCATTTTTCTAAACTTCAAAATATTTCTCTCTCCTATTGCTGTTTAACACCACCCTCCCCCAAAAACCAAACAAACAACCCTCACAAATACAAATGGAGAAGCTGGCTATATGGTGGAAACAATGAAACTGACAATACACGAAGTAATGCCTAATGCAAAGAGCAAGCAAGCTGGAAAAATAGAAATATGTCTTCTCTAATTGTTTAGTTAAAGTAATTTTGGTTACTCATGATAGCAGTGAGGGAAAGTTTTCAGACAAGTTTAAGTTGACAGTATCCCTTTAACGTTAAATATGTTTGTAATTTTTAGCTATTTAATTCAGTATTATCCCTTTCAGTCTAACATGAAATCTGAACTTACAAAGGTGCAAGTGTGCATGTGCAGGAGCTGATTATGCAAGTTCATACAGCTGCTCGCTCACCCATGCACAATTTAACCCTTTGTATAGATCAGTGGTTCTCAAACTGTGGGTCGGGACCCCAAAGTGGGTCATGGCCCTGTTTTAATGGGGTCACTAGGGCTGCTGTTAGACATGCTGGGGTCTGGGGCTGAAGTCTGAGTAGTGTGGAAGTAGGAAAAGAATTGTGTAAGAAGTTGTTGTGATTTTGTGTTGATAATAAGGAATGTAGATTGGCATCTAAATAAAAGTAAAAAAAGATATCAAGATGGTCCATGTATAAACAGAATGCAGCTGTTGCTTATTATTGTATATAACAAAGTATAAATGCTTTCTGTAATTGTTTACCTGTAGAGAGGCCTTCCTAGGAGGGAGAAACCCTGTGTCCTAGCGCACTCCCTCCCTCTTTGCAATTGCTTGAGATAATAAAGTATCTGACTTTGCTGCACCCAACCAAAAAGTGAGAACTGAGTTTTTTCTGACAGCAGGGTGACCAGATGAGAGGAAGAAAATATTGGGACACATTGTCGGAGGGGAGTCCGCCGGCAGAGCAAAGCTGAGCGTTAGCGATGGAGTGCAAAAAAAAAAGGCAGAATGCTGCCAGTGGAGCGAAATATTGGGACAAACACCTAAATATCGGGATGGTCCCAATTTTATTGGGACATCTGGTCACCCTAAGTCTGAGCCCCACTGCCAGGGGCCTAAGCTGAAGCCTGAGGGCTCCTGCCCTGGGTGGCAGGGCTCAGTTAAAGGATCCCTGCTTGGGGCTGCAGCCCTTGAACTTCAGTTTTGACGCTCCCTCTTCCCCCTGCCGCCGCCCCCCCCCCCCCCCAGGTGATGAGGCTCAGGTGAGCTCAGGCTTCAGTCCGTCTCCTGGGGTGGTGTAATAATTTTTGTTGTCAGCAGAAGGTCGTGGTGCAATGAAGTTTGAGAACCCCTGGTGTAAATTATGCACTATATTCCCATAAGTCCATAACTGTAGTTGCTAAATGGACTTTTACAAATATTTATATTCAGACTTCAAGGGCATTTTGTTTATACTAGTCAGTAGAATGACAGAATCATAGAAATATAGGGATGGAAGGGACCTTTAGAAGTCATCAAGTCCAGCCCCCTGTGCTGAGGCTGGACCAAGTAAACCTAGATCATCCCTGAAAGGTATTTGTCCAACCTGTTCTCAAAAACCTCAAATAAAGGTCATTCCACAGCATCCTCTGGAAGCCTATTCCAGACCTAACCATAGAGTTAGAAAGTTTTTTCTAATATCTAACCTAAATCTCCCTTGCTGCATATTAAGCTGAGTACTTCTCCAATCTTTCGTGGACATGGAGAATAATAGATCACAGTCCTCTTTAAATAAGCCATTGACATATTTGAAGGCTATCAGGTCCCCACTTAGTTGTCTTTTCTCAAGACTTAACATGCTCCATTTTTTTAACTTTTTTGCATAGATCAGGTTTTCTAAACCTTTTACCATTTCTGTTGCTCTCCTCTAGACTAAATTCAGTTTGTCCACATCTTTACTAAAGTGTGACACACAGAATTGGATGCAGTACCCCAACTGAGGCACCAGTGCCAAATGGAGCGGGACAATTACCTCCCAGATCTTATATATGACACATCCCGTTAATAATGTTCACACTAGAATGATATGAAGCTTTTTCATAGCTGAACCATATATTGTTCACCACTGCAATTTGTGAACCACTACAACCCCCAGATCTTTTTCACCAGTACTGTGACCTAGCCAGTTATTCCCCATTTTGTAGTTCTATATTTGATATTTTTCCTTTCTACTTGTAGTAATTTACACTTGTCTTTATTTAATTTCATTTTGTTGATTTCAGAGCAGTTCTCAAATTTGTCAAGATCATTTTGAATTCTAATCCTGTCCTCCAAAATTCTTGACCCCTCCCAGTTTGGTGTTTGCATATTTTCTAAATATATTCTCCACTCGATTGCCTAAATCATTAATGAAAATATTGAATAGTATCTGACACAGGACTGACCCCCTCTGGTACCCACTAAATATACCCTCGCAGTTTGACATTGATGAGTACAGTAGAACTTCAGCTAAAACCCCTCCAACGCATCATCAAGGATCTACAGCCCATCCTGGACAATGATCCCACACTTTCACAGGCCTTGGGTGGCAGGCCAGTCCTTGCCCACAGACAACCTGCCAACCTGAAACATATTCTCACCAGTAACTGCACACCGCACCATAATAACTCTAGCTCAGGAACCAATCCATGCAACAAACCTCGATGCCAACTCTGCCCACATATCTACACCAGCGACACCATTACAGGACCTAACCAGATCGGCCACACCATCACTGGTTCATTCACATACACATCCACCAATGTAATATACGCCATCATATGCCAGCAATGCCCCTCTGCTATGTACATCGGCCAAACTGGACAGTCTCTACGGAAAAGGATAAATGGACACAAATCAGTCATTAGGAATGGCAATATACAAAAACCTGTAGGAGAGCACTTCAACCTCCCTGGCCACACTATAGCAGACCTTAAGGTGGCCATCCTGCAGCAAAAAAAACTTCAGGACCAGACTTCAATGAGAAACTGCTGAGCTTCAGTTCATCTGCAAATTTGACACCATCAGCTCAGGATTGAACAAAGACTGTGAATGGCTTGCCAACTACAGAACCTGCTTCTCCTCTCTTGGTTTTCACACCTCAACTGCTAGAACAGGGCCTCATCCTCCCTGATTGAACTGACCTCGTTATCTCTAGCTTGCTTGCTAGCATATATATACCTGCCCCTGGAAATTTCCACTACATGCATCTGAGGAAGTGGGTATTCACCCACGAAAGCTCATGCTCCAAAATGTCTGTTAGTCTATAAGGTACCACAGGATTCTTTGCTGCTTTAGTAGAGCCTCCGTTACAAACTGACCAATCAACCACAGGCCTCATTTGGAACTGGAAGTACACAATCAGGCAGCAGAGGCCAAAACAAAATGAAACACTCCCCCCACAAATACTGTATAGTACTGTGCTGTGTTAAATACAAACTGCTTAAAAAAAAGGGGGGGGGGTTAAGACTTGATAAGTTAAGGAAACTGCTTCTGTGCTTGTTTCATTTAAATTAAGATGGTTAAAAACAGCATTTTTCTTCTGCAGTGAAATTTAAAAGCTGTATTAAGCCAATGTTCTGTTGTAAACTTTTGAAAGAACAACCATAATGTTTTGTTCAGAGTTAAGAATAACCTTCATTCCTTAGGTGTTCGGACCTCCTGAGGTTCTACTGTACTCTTCGAGTATTGTTTTTAAACCAGATGTACATCCACCTGATAGTAATTTCATCTAGACCATATTTCCCTAATACATTGTTAATCTAAGCGATGTTATTTCATAAGTACCTACTGTCTTGTGTTAAAACAATTTTACTTACCCAAACTCTTCATGTTATGTTTGCACATCGTAGGGTTGATGATTGCCTATTTTTATTTTGACTTCATTGTTGATGATATTAATTGAAAACTACCTGGATTAGCAAAAATGTTTGTTAATTTCTCCTAAACACATACTGTAGATGTAATGGGTAAAATTCTGGCCCCAGTGCAATCAGTGGTGGCTTTCCAGTGTGTGTGTATACCGTATAATCATTTCTGCTTTTTCCTTTCAGGTTTATTATATTACGCTGGCCATGGCTATGAAAACTATGGGAACAGTTTCATGGTTCCGATTGATGCTCCAAATCCCTATCGGTCTGCAAACTGTTTGTGCGTGCAGAATATACTCAAACTGATGCAGGAAAAAGAGACTGGGCTCAATGTGTTTTTACTGGATATGTGTAGAAAAAGGTAGGATTTCTAGTCTTGAAATGCTTACTGTAAATTGTAACTGTGAATTAATCCGTTTCCTTTTCGGGGGAGGGTGAAGAAGGCTAGGGTGACTACAGATCTCATTACTTTCAGACACAAAGTGTGAAACTCTTATTTTCTTTAGCCTTCGCACAGCAACGGCAAATTACTACTGGAGAAGAGGGAACATATTTAAAAAAACAAAAATCAGCCAACCAAAAAAAAACAACAAATAATCAGCTTCCTCCAGGGAATAGGGAGGAAGCTAGAACCACATGTTGAACTTCATGCTATAAATGTTTTTGTAAGTAATTAGGTGGATGGAGGTTGGAGAGAATTTCTAGCTCCAGTGGGTTCTGAGAGATCTTCGAGACTGCTCCAAAGCCTATTGAAGTCATTTGGAATCTTTCAGTTGACTTAACTGCGGTTTGGATGAGGCCCCATGTGATGATTCAGCTTATTGTGTATTTTTGCATACAAATACAACCTATACACTCCACAGGTTAAAGAGAAATGTACTAAAGCATCAAACTAGATAAAACTGATAAGAGTTTTAAGTCAGCTGCATCATAAGACTGCTGTGGCTGGAAGATTTTGTGTTAAGAGCCACTTCAATTAATATGTAGAAACCTTTGATAATATGGAACTGATGCAAAGTCCTTCATTTCAGACATTTTTGAAGACAAATAGATTTTTGTTGACTCGTTGTATGCCACTGAAACTGGATGATGCTTTCTCCTGCCTCCTGAAAAATATATATACAAGTTTAAAAAATGGAAAGGTTTAGCAGATTTATTTTAATTTAAAGAATCTTAGTTGACTTTCTCCACATTTGAAAAACACAAACCCTGTACCTAATTCAGCTCCTGTTTGAAGTCATCTCTTCAGTCAGCCCCCAGAGAACTCTTATTAAGGACATAACAATGGCTGTACAGGGTTAGGATACTGGGCTGGCCTGTCTTCCAACAGTGGCCAGTGTCAGATGCTTCAGAAAGAATGAACAGAATAGGGCAAATTTTCAGTGATGCATCCCCTGTTGTCCAGTCCCAACTTCTGGCAGTCAGAGGTTTAGGGACACCTGCAACATGGGGTTGTGTCCGTGACCATCTTGGCTAATAGCTACTGGTGAACTTATCCTCTGTGAGCTTATCTAATATTTTTTTCAACTCAGGTATACTTTTGTCCTTCACAACATCCCCTGGCAATGACTAGGATGGTTGCCTCTGCGTTGCCTAAAGAAGTACTTCATTATGTTGGATTTAAACCTGTTGCCTATTAATGTCACTGGGTAACCACTGGTTGTTGTGTTACATGAAGGGGTAAATAACACTTCCTTATTCACCTTCTTCACACCATTCATGATTTTATAGATCTTTAACATATTCCACCCCGTAGTCATCTCTTTTCTAATCTGAACAGTCAAACTCTTTTTAATATCTCCTCATATGGAAGCTGTTTGATACCCCTGACAATTTTTGTCGCCTTCCTCTGTACCTTTTTCAATTCTACTATGTCTTTGTTGAGATGGGGTGACCAGAAGTGCATGCAATATGCAAGGTGTGGGTGTACCATGGATTTACAGTGGTATTATGATATTTTCTGTCTCATCGATCCCTTTCCTAACATTCTGCTAGCCTTTTTTTTGGACTGACACTGCAAATTGAGCTGATGTTTTCAGAGAACTATCCACGATGACTTGGAGATCTTTCTTGAGTGGTAACAGTTAATTTAGATTACGTCATTTCATGTATATAGTTGGGAGTATGTTTTCCTATATGCATTACTGTTTATCAGCATTGAATTTCATCTGCCTCTTTGTGGCCCCGTAACTCAGTTTTGTGAAACTGAGGTGGCAAAGTTTGCTCTGGACTTAACTGTCTTGGGTAATTTTGTATCATCTACAAACTTTTCCACCTCACTACCCTCTTTTTAAGATCATTTATAAATATGGTGAACAGTGCTAGCCCCATTATGGATCCTTGGGGGACTCAGCTATTTACCTTTCTCCGTTGTGAAAACTGACTACTTATTCCCACTGTGGATTAAAAGATAGAAAACAAGTTACCCTTTTATCTCATAACTGCATAGTTATCTTAAGAGCCTTTGATGAGGAACCTTGTCAAAGGCTTTCAGAAAAAGTCCTACACCACAGCCACTGGATCACCCGTGTCTACATGTTTGTTGACACCCTCAAAGAATTCTAATAGATTGGTGAGGCATGATTTCCCTTTACAAAAGCTGTGTTGATTCTTCCCCAACATATTGGATTTATCTGTGTGTTTGATAATTCTGTTCTTTACTACAGTTTCAACCAATTTACCTGGTATTGAAGTTAGGTTTACTGGACTGTAATTGCCAGGATCACCTCTGGAGCCTATTTCAAAAATTGGTGTTACGTAGCTATTCTCCAGTCATCTGGTTACATACCATGATTGGTAGGTCTGCAATTTCACATTTGAATGCCTTCAGAACTCTTGAGTGAATATCATCTAGTCCTGGTGATTTATTACCAGAGAGATGATTCCTCATGACTGCTACAGTGTTTCCAGAGCCTGTGAACTTCATTGCTAATGTAACATTAATAACCCAATTAAACATCACATTCTACTGGCCAAAACAAAAATGTCTATAAGAAATATGGCAGATTTTCACATCTCAGCCTTGCTGATATTGCATTTTGAAAGGAAAAACCATCAAGTTTTCATTAGCCTAAAACGACTGGCAGTTTTCAGTGGTTTCAAAGACTTTTTGCTAGGACCGTGGCCAAATTCAACAGCTGTTAACATGAGGTACTCTCGTCTAAGTCAATGCATATTAGTCTAACTATTCATTTCATGAAAATGTTGATGCAGCTAATTTTGTTTACCATTGGTGGATTCATTCCTGATTTAAGAAAGAAAGAAAGAAAAATTATCTGTTTTCTATGACGTACATAGTAACACTTTAGATGATTGGGTTGTCAGTCACATTCTAAACTTTGTTTCCATTTATTATAGAAATGAGTATGATGATACCATTCTAATCTTGGATGCCCTGAAGGTTACAGCTAACATCGTTTTTGGATATGCAACGTAAGGAAACTTCCTCCAGCCCTACCAGTTTTCAAGGCCAGAAGGGACCACTGTGGTCGTTTAGTTGGTTATTGTTTTAAAAAATAGTCCATTCAGTAGTGTAAGAGCACCAGTAACTCATTTCTAATATATGTTCCTATGCTATCCATGGGCTATTTATATGAATGGTTAAAATTGCTCTTAATTCTGTCTTGATATTTTAGAGAGATACTGGCTATGGCCAGGTCTACTCTAAAAAGGTAGATTGACCCAAGTGAATTGCTCAGGGGTATGAAAAATCCACACCCCTGAGTGACTGCTGTTAAGCTGACCTAACCCACAGTTAGTTAGATGTTGCTAGGTCAAAGGACAGATTCTTCTGTCAACCTAGCTACTGTCTCTTGGGGAGGTGGATTAACTACAGAAATGGGAGAACCTCTCCTGTTGCTGTAGTGTGCATTTACACTGAAGTGCTATAGCGGCTCAGGTGCAGCTATAGCGTTTTAAGTGTAGACACAGCCTGAGCGTAGACATATCAGATGTATATTTTAATAGGTTTATTTGCTGTTCTCCATTCAAATGTGAGCTACTGCCCTCAAAAGCAGCAGATGCTACAGCTCTTCTTCCCAACCTGCTGAATGACTCACCTGCAATTATTTTAATAGTCAACTTCAGAGATGCACTAGCTAATTTCTAATAAACATTAGTTTGATATTAAAAACTATGGAGAAATAGAAAATTTTACTCCATATGCCCATAAGGATTGAAATGTGTTTATTTGTGACAGATAGCAATTTCCTACAGTATCCTGAATATTAATTTTATTAAATTAGGTTTAATATCCATGGAGTCGTTGTATTAAAAATGCGATTGTTTGAGTTGTAGGATTGTATGTAATTTTTCTAGGGGCGTGACCAATTTAAATTCTAGGAACTTCAAAAAACTGTTTGGGACAACCCATGAGAAGTGGGTTTTCTAGGAAGAACAGGGAGACCTTTTGGAGCCATGCCCGTGGGAGAAAAACCCACTGTCTACTATTTGTCTGTTCCTGGAAACTCCAGCTCAAAGACTCCCTGAACTGTATGAGGGATGGAATAAACTTTTCATGAAGGTGCTAGTTTTGAGCTAAGGCTGTTATGAACTTGTAACCACAAAAGAGACCCTTCGGGAAGGTGTAGGGGGCTTCAAGAACTCACCTTTCAGAGCCCATCTTAGAGTCCATTTGGGTGATATCCAGTAAGCTTATTAGCATGCAGGTGGGTTCTTTTACTGTACTGAATGTTTTCTCTAACGATTATACATAAAAATAGAATAGGCTTGCATAGGAAGTGCTGTGTGGTAACTAATAACTCTGGCAATTGCACTGTTCACCATCTCTGAGGAGAAAGGCAAAGCAGATATGCTTAGGCAGTCTGACTTTTTGGGGGAATTCACAGTATAGTCAGAGCTATGCAACCTGGAAATAGCCTGGTCAGGAGGAATTGAGATGCATATCTCTACCCAAGAGAGGTGACAGCCAGGGGAGCCTGAAGTTGAGAATGAGGGCCCTTGCTGGACTATAGAGGGGAATACAGATGCTGTTGCCCTGAACTATAACGTATGTGTCATATCTTACTGTAACCATGGTGGTTCCAGGACATGAAAAAACAACAGAAACCCAAGGGAATTGATGGCTTTACCCATATCACTGCCATCTTACACAAAGACTACAACCTCAGTGTCTGAGGGGACAGAGAAGTGCAGTTTAAGGTTTTTTTTTACTGAGTGTCAGAACAAATTTTAAGTGTGTGTGTGTGTGTGTGTGTGTGTGTGTGTGTGTGTGTGTGTGTGTTTTACAATAACAATAAGTGGGTTTCGTTATCTGAGCTACTGCACTTAGAATGGTTCAAATTCTTCTTCCTGGGGTTGCAAAGAGCTAAGTTAATTCTGTAATTCCAGTATTTTGAAGTGGTTGTATAAAGTTTAGATTAACAGTTTCAGGATAGCATCCAATAGCACCCAATTATTGTGGATTTAGTATGGCAAATACAAAAGCATTCAGCTGGTAAGTGGTCAAGAGTTTTACCAAACTAGGAGGTATTAATGGAATTTGTACTGGCACATTTTTCAGACACTGCTTTGGGACTGTCCTCCAAGATAATTTGTTCAAAAAGCAATAATACTTTAGGTTGATCTTGCCTCATTCCTTTTAGACGAAGGTTTCTAACCATTAGGGGAGTGAAGTTTTGGAACAGCCTTCCGAGGGAAGTAGTGGGGGCAAAAGACTTATCTGGCTTCAAGACTAAACTTGATAAGTATATGGAGGGGATGTTATGATGGGATAGTTTAATTTGGGCAATTGATCTTGGATTATCACCAGATAAGTCTGCTCAGTGGTTTGCGGGGAGATGTTGGATGGGATGGGAACTGAGTTACTGCAGAGAATTCCTTCTTGGGTGCTGGCGGGTGAGTCTTGCCCACATGCTCAGGGTTTAGCTGATCGCCATATTTGGGGTCGGGAAGGAATTTTCCTCCAGGGCGGATTGGCAGAGGCCCTGGAGGTTTTTCGCCTTCCTCTGCAGTGTGGGGCATGCGTCACTTGCTGGTGGATTCTCTGCAGTTTGAGGTCTTCAAACCAGTTTTGAGGATTTCAATAACTGAGTCCTGGGTTAGGGGTTGTTATAAAAGTGGATGGGTAGGGTTCTGTGGCCTGCCTTGTGCAGGAGGTCAGACTAGATGATCATATTGGTCCCTTCTGACCTATGAGTCTATGCAACATTAATTCTATGCAACATTTGGTAGTAAATATGAACTCTTCACAAATGAATTGTTTGTAAATGTATATTGCATTCCTGTGAAGACCAGATTAACTAGGTTCTAAATACAACTTAGTCTTCATACAGCAGTTCCTTATTTCATGCAGCATTCTTCTCACCGTCATACATGTCTTGTAAAATATTATTAATTGATCACTGTCTGTTTCGTTTTTGCTCTTATATTTATTATTTATTATACTTTAAAGATGCCAAGGAGCAGAAGCTTTTGAAATTCAGCATTCTGGGTTAGCCAATGGGATTTTCATGAAGTTCTTGAAGGAACGCATGTTGGAGGACAAGAAGATTACGGTGTTACTTGATGAAGTTGCAGAAGGTGAAAGCAACCTACATTTTAACTTTCCTTAGCTTCCAGTTTACAAAATAATCCTTTTTTTTCTTATCTAAATCTCCTCTTCTACGCTGAGTGTTCTTCACTTCCTTCTCTAAATTCTTATTACTGCGCTGTGCAAACCCGCCATCAAAATGCAGCTACCTCTTGTGTAAAAACTGAAACATCTTAATAAAGACCCCTGTCTGTAAACTGATTTGAGTGCCTGTGGGATGCAGGGTGCTATACATTTTTGATGGAATTTGTATTTCAATTGTTGCTTCAAAAGCTTAATATTGAAGCATGTTTAAGGCTTTCCCCTACAGGAAAATCTTCAAGTGCGTGAAGGAAAAAGCATGTTTAATATCTAATATTTCTGAACATGGCTGGGGTTTAATATGCAAAAAAAGGTGCTTTCATTTTTACTTACTATTTCAAGTGAGACAGAATTAGGATGTATATTTGTTTTATCTTTGAAACATTTCAGAAGCACCCCTTACCATAATAGCCCTGCTATTGATGAGCCACTATAATATGGCATTCATACTGCTTATTCAAAGTTTTTGTGAGTATGCAACTCTCATCAGAGTTTACAGATGATTATATGGTCACAAAAATCACACTCCTTTGTCATGTGGTCTCTGAATGTGACTGCTAGCCCAATTGACTTGTCTAGAGACAGACTAATAAGGCTTGAATTCTGTGTGTCATAATACGGTATTAATACCACATCTGTTGGCATAACCATTAATTACTGACTAGACTACAATGCAGGACCCTATTCATCACTTGTCACTCAGGGAAAACTCCCTGTGTTGTTGAAGGGAGTCTTACCTGAGTGAAGAGTGCTGAAGAGAATGTCTTAATTGAGAGTGAGTATTCTTTCAAAGCATAGAAAGGTAGACAAGAGCATTTACATGATGGATTATATGCACAGACGTCTTTTTTTTTTTTTTTTTTTTTTTGGTACGTAAGTCCACTAGCTTTTCAATAAAAATATTGTCCAAGTCTCCCAATAGTTAGAGACTTAAAATCTGTATAATGGGCCTTTCTGTCAGTTCCACTCAGTGAGGCTACGGGATTGTAAGTGAAGACAGAATTTGGCTCAGTGTGCATATCTGACAAGGATTAATAAATCAGAAAAGTCCAAACCAGATCTCAAATATGCAACCAAATTGGTTTGCTGTTGACAAGACAGAATGTAGAAAATGTGTTAGAAAAGTTAAAAACAATTCAGTTTTAATGTGCCAGTGCGATAGGGAGAAGACAAACGACGATGATTGTGTGACTAGCTGGAGCATAAACGCATGCAGTGCACATGTGCTGCATGATTAACAATTTTGTCACCAGCAATTGAGGTATGACTTAACCATGCCACTAGAGTGTGGATCTATAGATGATAGTTACTTTTCAGTTGCTACTTCCTTGCCTCTCTTGCATTTTCTTCACTACCCTGCTGAATCAGCGCCATACTGAAGATTTTTTTTTTAAATGTGGAGGCATGTTGAAAACAGACACAGAAAAAAATTGTTCTCGAGGCATCTTGCATGTTGCCTTTCAGCTTTGAATGAATTTGAATAGCCAATCACTAAACCTCCCTGAAAGTGAGTTCATCATAGAAATGCGGACACAACCATAACCATAATGCCAATGATGTAGGTGCTTTAATTATAATTTCAGGAGCTTTGATTCCTACAAAACTATTTGAATCTTATCTTTAGATATGGGTAAGTGTCACCTTACCAAAGGCAAGCAGGCTTTGGAGATTCGCAGCAGTTTATCTGAGAAGAGAGCATTAACAGATCCCATTCAGCAAACAGGATCATCTGCAGAGTCCCTGGCACGGAACTTACAGTGGGCCAAAGCTCATGGTACAGTAAACTCTCTCTTCCAAAAGATCACCCTTTCAAGATGTTAATTTCATTATTAATTCTTTATCTCACTTAATATGCCTAAATAACTCAGTTGAAGATATGTGTAGGTATAGTGTCTAGTCCTTACCGTTGCTTTTTTCACTGGCTATAATATATTGAGTAGAAATGTGCCCAAGGAACAAAGTTCAGAGGACTGTTCAGATCTTGGAGGTTTTTGCTTGGGTTTATCTCTGGATTAAATTGTTATGAAAAATATGGGATGCTGAATTCACCTCATGTGAAGTAACTTCAAGAGCAGCATACCAGACATTACACCTGACTTCTTTTTTATTAAAGCAAGAATAGTCTTCTTTTTTTCCTGATAGGTTTGAATGTGGTATTGAATTGTCTGTAATATATTTGAGTAGAAGATTAGCATTCTGATAAGCTTTTCTTTCCTCTCTAATCCCTTTTCCACTTTTACAAATTTATAGATTTGATAGGTGTCCAGTTTTATTTGAGCACCTAATTCCTATTTGTGTTTTTACAATTTTCTCCCTTATATATCTGTGGTTTAGTGATTTCATCCTTGGGCCTTTTTTTAATCACTGCACAGGAAAGAGAAATGTACTGGTTCTGCTGTCAGAACCAGGGATTTCAGGTTTTTTCATTTATTTGCAGAACTTCCAGAAAGTATGTATCTTGACTTTAAGTGTGGTGTTCAGATTCAGCTGGGGTTCGCAGCCGAGTTTTCCAACGTCCTGATCATCTACACAAGGATAGTAAAGAAACCTCCTGAAATACTAGTTTGCAAAGCATATGTTACAGACTTCCCACTTGTAAGTGTTTCCTATTTGTGTTTCATGATTGCTCTGTATTTAAGATAGTGGTTGTCTGCTTGTGCCAGACTACACCTTTGGGGGAAAAAAATTCAATTTTGAATTCTGAACCAAGCAGAGGATGCATATAGAAAACAAATCTTATGATCTTGTTGAAACTCTCTTCTTCCCCTTCTTTTCACATCCTGATTTCTGTTACTTGTTAAATCTAAATTAGGCCTGATCCTGCAAGGTGCTAAATGCCTGCAGTTCCTATTGAAAGGATCAGTCACTTAGGACACGCTGCTATGAGTTACCACATACAGGTGCTCTACTACCCTCATGGATCCCCACTGAAGTCATCATAGCTAGAGAGCAGTGAATTGCAGGATTGGAACCCTTAAATTGTACACTCCCTAGAAAAGGAGCCTTGTTTTTATATTCCTTTAAAGTGCCTAGCATGCTTTTGGTGCTGTCTAAATAGTGATTGTAAAGAGAATTACATATTGTGAATTAACATATTAAATAACTGTCTTTCTCTCCTACAGTGCTGTTACTATAATACCACTATATACTATATTGTGAAGTGTTCAGACCACCTGGTATTACAGGAGTATGAAGACAAGTTTCTTGCCCCTAAATAGCTTGCACTCTAAGGCCTTGATCCTGCAATAAGGAGTGCATGATCAGAGCCCCATGGAGATCAATGGGCTCTGCATGGGCATTGGGCGTCTGCCTATATAGATCTAAAGACAGATCAGGGCCTTAACAGGCAAAGTACAGAAGAAAGTGAGGAAGTGGGATGCAGTTGAAAGCCAAGATTCTAAGTAATAAAGTTTAGTGTGTATCTTATTGGGTTCCATATTTTTTGTTTTTACTTGTTTATTGCATTATGTCAATATTATTGTTACTTCCCCGAGGGCACAAGGGCACCTGGGCATCTTGGAAGAAATAGTGTTGTAATTTGAATTTATCGGAATGTACTAATTGTATAGCAGCTTTAGAACAATTGTACTCTGAAAATGACACATTTAAGGGAAAGTAATCAGTTGTTCTAACGCTACCTTAGTATACTCAAATCTAGAAGAGGAAAGCTCTGGCTTTTTTTATACTATTAGCTGTAGTAATAGGCAGCAGTCTAGCTGCTTGCAACAGCACCCTGAGTTTTGACCTCTTGGTTTGAAGTGGAACAATGATGACTAGAGAGAAGAGGAAATACCTGAGGGGAGATGAAAAGGGGGGAGGAAATGAAACTTGCACATTTTTTTTTAGTTGTAAGAAATGGGGAAGAAATCCGCCTTGAGTTGCATTTTAGGAAGGCAAGAGATAAAACACAAACAACTACTCCTACTTGTGACTGATAATGAATTAAGCAACCTAGGCAACTCTCCTCATACAAGATTTAACTAATATTCGAGAATTTTTTTTGTTAAGAAAAGGAAAACACTATTTTAATAAAGTGTGTCAAAATAAGTTGTAAGTTGAACTCAAATCTTAAGCTACTTCACATAAAATACAAATGTTCCTTTTTATTTTTTTTCACATTGTTCTACTAGTTTTTTATATCTACAACTTAATTCTCCTTTTTTGTTTGTTTTTGTTTGTTTTTTGTTTGCAACAGGACTTGGATATAGATCCTAAAGAGGCAAATAAAGGGACTCCTGAGGAAACTGGCAGCTATTTAGTATCAAAGGATCTTCCCAAACACTGTCTCTACACTAGACTAAGTTCACTGCAGAAACTAAAGGTGGTTAATGTGTTAATACAGTACAGGTTAATCATGTTGCTTCACAACTCCAGTAAAAGAGCTGGATTCTATATGTAATTGATATCAGGGATACTGAATATTTTCAGTAAATGCCCAAAGCATACTTGCTCATTTAACATTTATTCTAGCTGCTTAGAGAGAGAGAATGGCTAAGAGCACACTTCAGTGACTTGGCTCTGTAGCTGGCAGACTGAAAATATGTTCCAAAGAGAGAGCCAAAGGATATGAAATCATATTATTCTACGAGTCCCCTGTAAACACAGCTCTGGAAAATGTGCCTTATAGGTTGAGAAGTTTGATTGACTTCTCTGGAGGAATCACAGCACCTTTTACATATCATGTTTCCATGTCTATTTGCTCACTAAGCATGATGCCTTAAAGCAGAGCCATAAGTTGAGGCCATTAGTAAAAAGTGGAAATGTTGTTATAAATCTCTTTACAATCCAGCCTGTGTTCTTGAACCCATTGTGCTTTAAAGCACTCTCACTTTGCATAGTTAAATGTTGCTGTTAAAGGATCAGAAGTGGACTATAGGATTTTCAGGACTTTAGCATCTTTATTGTATAGGATCTACTGTATTTAGTTTCCAACACATTGTGCCAGAGGGTAGCACGAACACTACTAGAAACTGCAAAAACTTGGAGTGTTTGTGGAGATGGGTGGGATGAAGAGTGCCATACTAATGATGCCTTCTTATCCTGCTGCCAGGATCACCCATGAGTTAGTGTTACCCCAAAACCCCATATTCATTCAAGCAAGGTGCAAATGGCACCTTTATACTCATTTCTTTTGTGGTGGAAAGATGTTGCTGAATTTGGTTACCTAAAATTCAAATGAAATTTGGAGGGGAAAAGAGAAATCATCCCATGAATATACCTGCAGTATTCCTCCCACTGCTTTCGTAGTTGTTTCATTAACAGAATTTCACGCATAGAATGACAGGGGAAAGTCTTTTCTGGTAAAGAAACAGCTAGTGCTCTGACACGTGGTTAAGGGGAAAAGATATGGTGACGAGGTCTCTGGGTGTTAAACTTAGCTATATTTAAACACAGTATGAAGTGAGTGTGCAAAATTTCGCAGTGAGTTTACATCTTTTGCAGCCTCATTGATTCCAGTGAGAGTGTACTGAGAATAAATCAGTGCAGAATTTGGCCCTGTGTGTGTGGTATACGTTTAACTGCAAGGCTTATGGCACTTCAGCAATTATGCTTATTATAGGTCTATTTGTTATTGTACTTTAAATGTGTTAATTGCTCCTTCACACAAATAATCACTTGGTAAAAAATTTGTTTTACTGTGTTTTTGAGGGAAGAAGTAATTTTGTCTGTCATTCACAGGAGCACTTGATCTTCACAGTTTGTCTGCATTATGAATATCCTGGAATACATGATTCCCTGGATGAAAGGAAGGAGGTTAATGTTGGGAAACCTCTTATTGCTAAATTAGGCATTCATCATGGATTTAAGGAAAATTGTTGCAAGTCTAACAGACCTTTCCATACCCAAGCATCCACGCCTGTGGCAGCTGAATACTACCTCTCTCCTAATCACTGTCAACCAAATTCCTACCCAGGTGTTCACCATCCAAACAATGCTCATTCAGACCATTTCAGGCAGCCAGAAGCATGCCATTGCAATGTGACTTTGAATGTGCTAACTTCAAGACAAGAAGCATGGACTTACTCATCCCACATAAGAAAGAATAATATACCAGTAGAGACAACTGATGACACTGTTGACCTGGGATTCAGCTTCTCCAACAGCCTCAGATTATCTAAAAAGCAATAGCTGTCATCTCTGCAGAATGTACAGGAGCCTCAGTCCTGGGCTAAGGCACTCCAGCGCTGATTATACATTCTCTGCGGTGTGTTCATGTTTTGAGAGAAGACAGTACTGGGAATTGTGGGTTGGTTATGGGTTAGTATATTCTCTCCTTGGAAACTTCTCAGATCCAAAGAGACAAGAATGGAATATAAACTAATTCTTCACTCCTGAATTTTTTTCAGCAGTGAAGGCGGGTGTGGGGTAATCATGGGGAGCTGGTGGCAGGAGAGATGAGGTGGAGAGAAGCTTGAGCTGGGTACATGGGAGCCCCACAGGAGCTAACCAGCAGGCACCCTGTTATTGGCTGCAGCTGTGCCAGCCAGCAAAAGAACAGAGCAGCAAGCATGTAGCATTGAGAGGAAGTTGCATGTTTGTGGTGGGGAGGAGCTGCACAGCAGAGGCCTTGTTCTTGTATCACAGGCTCTCTAGGAATACTGAAGCCTTGATGTCCTCAGCTGTTCCTGACCTATCTCTATAATGACACAACCATCTTAAAAGGCATGCATAACGGACCTGTTTCTAATCTTTAGTTTACAAAGGGATCAGTTTTCCTGTGCAAAAACAAAATGGAAAAAATAGCAGTTAGAGGAGGAGAGAGAGAGAGGGAAAGCAGTAAAAAGAATGTCCACATTAATGAAACTAAGCTATATGTATACTTTATAAATGTAATTAAAATAGCATAGTAATCACTAAATGATGAATAGATTTTTAGACTTTCCTGTTCTAACCTGCACCATCTCAGCTGAGTTTAACATTCTAATTTTCCTTTTATTTAAAAAATGGGAACTTCCAATTTCTTTAAAATGTTTGTGTGCAAGCAGAGCATGTCATACTATTCATAGATTCCGAGAGTAGTAGGTACCATTGTGATCTAGTCTAACCTCCTTTATAATACAGGGACATAGAATGTCCGCAAAATAATTCCTCTTTGAACTAGAATATGTCTTAAAAAAATAATCCATTTGTGATCTTAAATTTGTCCGTGATGGAGAATCTACCTTAACCTTTGATAAATTATTTCAGTGGTTAATTGCCCTCACTGTTTAAAATTTTGCACTTTATTTCCAGTCTGAATTTGTCTAGCTTTAACTTCCAAATGTTAGATCTTGTTATAACTGTTAGACTGAAGAGCCCATTATCAAATATCTGTTCCCCAGGTAGATACTTATAGACTGTGATGAAGTCATCCCTTAACCTTCTCTGTGTTCAGCTAAACAGATGGAGCTCCTTGAGTCTATCACTGTAAGGCTTGTTTTGTAATGCTTTAATCATTCTCATGTTCTTTTGTGAACCCTCTCCAATGTATTAACATCCTTCTGTGGAACCGTGATGTCCAGTGTGTGGAAGAAATCACCAGATGACTGAAGAGCAGTAGGCTCAAGCTCAATGCAGGAAAGACAAAAGCAATAGTGGTAGGAAAGGGGAAAATGTTTTCAAGAATGGGCAAATAAAGCAATATCGCCAATTATCAAGGACACTGTACCACAAATCATTGAGGTGGAATGAAGCTACAGAATCATGCTGGATGCCTCACTACAGATTGTTAGAGTGGTGAGAAACTCCTTCTTGCACCTTTGGATCAAATATTTGGAAGCTCTTCCAAAGTGTTACAGCTTTGCTGCTGATTGACTTCTGAAGAGATGACAGTTTCCTCTCCAGGACTACCACTAGGTTTACATTTTTTAAATAAGTGTTACCCCATTGGTTGTTTTGGAGAAGAGATATGAGGCTAAATTTAAGCCCTAGGTTTGTTTAGCATTAATATAAGCGCACGTGTAACACGGAGACTTATATTCAGTCTGGCAAGACCTGGTAAAAGCAGGAGTAATTTGTGCCTGATGTATGATGGCTGGGTGAGGGTTTGAGCTCAGATATGTGAATGATGCTCCTGCACACCAGGCTTTTCTCTCGAATCATACACACGCCTGCTGTGGTGTTACAAAAATAGCCCTGCACATTCCCCTCAAGGCCAAAACTAGTTCCTTTCTTATTTTCCAAATAAAAACCTTACCCACAAATGTGAAATCCCCAGCTACCTAATGCAAACTCATCCAAGTGATATGAAGGACAAGAATCTCATCCAAGTCAGGCTGCAAAAGGTGTGAGATACATATGCAGAGGCACTGTTGCACAAACATTCCATATTAGGCACCAATCTTGAAATTTACAGTGCACCAGCACACCTGTGTGTAGCTTTGTTGATGTCAAGAAGATTCTGTCCTGCTTCAGTGAATTGTAGAATCAGGGCCATAGGTTTCATGCTCATTACTAGAACTAAAGCTGTAGGGATTTACCCTTAATTTGATGTGTGGCTGGAAACTAGTTTCAAAGCAATAGGAGATAGGTTTCTAAAGATATCACAGAATATCTTGGTGCTCTGAAAGTATATTAAAAGTGTGGTCATAAATCAGCCTCATTCCTCTCCAGTAATGTTGCTAACAGTTTGAGTAGCTGTGCATTTCATTTTTTCCTTTGTACAGTATATGCAATTATTAAATCATTTGTGTTAGTAAAATTTTTGCAGAACTTCATAATAAATGAAAAGGTAGGAAAAAATAAAGGATGAAACATTGCTTTAAGAATAAATGCTTATTGGTCTTGATAAGCTACATTAAAGATTCAATTTAAAATGCTGCACAGGTTTAGGTGGAACACATCCAAGCTTTTCAGATAGGTGGTCATTGAACAAAGATCTAGGTTAGAGGGGAGGAGTTAGTCTTGTAATTCTATGGTCCTATTATAAAACAAATTCTGTTCTCTGATATTTTGGCTGGAATGTTGAGTAGACTCTACATATGGTAATTCTACATGGTGATGGAAATAATGAATGTCTCTAATCTCACTTGGAAATGGTTAATAGCATTATTGTGTGTAGGTGTTTAATGAAAATCTATAAATTCATCTGTGTTGAAAGATGGTTATTCCCTAGTGTCAGTTATCTCTATGTTAATGTATTATTTATTTACTAAATGACAGATAGCTTTAACATAAATGCAAATAGACTAGCTTTTAGTCTTCTCTGGAAGAGTATAAAATAGTGAAACATTTTCTGATTTTTGAAATATACCTGTGCGTTTATTATTGTATAAACTGATTTTTACATGAAAATTATAGCTTGAGATGCAGTGTAGTACAATAGGATACTTAGCTAAAAGTTTGTTGTAGTTTTATTGTTCATATTACAATTTTTAATTGTTTTCTACTGTTGCAATAAAGTGTAATTCGCAAAAAGATTTATACAGTAGCTTGTGTCCCTTTTTCTCTTCCTTTCAAACTTCACTTAAAGACAATGCAAATCATAGAAATAGAGACTGGGGGGAATAATGACTAAAAAAGAGAACTTAAAAGTCAAAATTGGCACCTATATCTCCTGGTGACTGTCACAGAAATAGGAAGCGTTCTATTCCTGCATGGCACAGCTCATTGCATGGCCAATTCTGCCAAATTAGCAAGTGTTTTTGGATGTCTGGTTTTGGCCAACTTTAGAGACGGTTGAGCCTGAGAATCTGAATGAAATTCCCCTTAGCTTCAGCTGGAGCTGTATGTGATCAGTACCTCCTGAAAATCCGGCCCCTGTAGGTATCTCAAGCTGGACACCCAAAACTGGAGGCCCTGTTTGCACACTTAGAATTTATCATCTTTGTACCTCCAGTTTCCCCATCTACAATGAGGATGGATAGTTCTTGACCTCCTTTCAGGGGTGTCCAGGCTTAATTGATTGATTACATGTAAAGCTTTTTGAGATATTTCAATAAAAGGTGCTAGAGAAGTTAAAATTATTATTTAATAAGACTTATGAAATTGGCGAGAGCCAGACAAGACTCTTTTGTGTGTGTGCACACTCACACATACACACATTTACAGGGTATGCTAGTTCATTGAACAGGAAGGGTTTCCAGAGGCAGATCTATCTGAATGAAGTGGAGCTGACCCTGGGCAAGCAGCCACAAGTGGAAGATGGGGAGTGGAAGGTCGTGATTTTAAATTTGTTCATGATGGAGTATCTACCATAACCTTTGATAAATTATTTCAATAGTTAATTACCCTCACTGTTTAAAAATTTACACCTTTATCCAGTCTGACTTTGTCTAGCTTTAATTGTTGAACCTTGTTATACCTTATGTGAATTTTGGATTTGCTGCTTCCACTTTAGAGGGTGTACCAGTTAGTGGTTAAAAGGTAGTCTGACATAATTGACTACGTAACAATTATAACACATGGGGAACACCCACTAGACAGTATGCGATCAGTCTGGATGGGCCATTAGGAAGGACAATAAGATTTGGAGATACTAATCTCCCTCCTTCCTGAGAATTTTCCTGAGATGCCGCTTTGACACTGCAGGGTCAGGTGATTGTCACCTGGTACTACACCCATCTTGGACTTCGTGTTTTTCCATTAAGAGGACGTGGGGGGTAAACTGGGAAACAAAGGATTCCCACCATATGCCAATCCTATTTAAGGCTGGGGAGTGAGTTAATCTTGGTTCTTCTCCACTGGCTCCCTGCCCAAGAAGGAAGACTGCTGAAAACACCTGGAGAAACAAAGGAACTAAGCTGCGGGAGGGCAGGGGCTGAACTCAAGTGAGAAAGATCTAGCCTATAAAAGCAATACCTGGAGATTTAAGCTGCAAGCAGTGCAGTTTACCTTCAAGAAATTCTGCAACCTGCATAAAACAACTTTTCAGGTGAGAATTTGCTAATATTAACCAGTTAGTTTAGTGTAATAAACTTAGTTTGTGTTTTATTTAGTTGCTCAGTGATCTGCTCTGTTTTATTTACTATCCCTTATCACTTAAAATCTACTTTGTGTAGTTAATAAATTTGTTTTTTCTTTATTCTAAAACCCAATTTGTGCAATTCATAACTGGGGGAGGAGTAAGGTGACCAGATGATAAGGAGACAATATCGGGACCGTCACAGGGGGGCGTTTTGTTTTTTTTTTACACTCACCCATCCAGGAGTTTGGTGGCAATTCGGCGGTGCAATCTGACTATAGAATGTTACATAACGAGATGGTGGAGACCTTCAGTTGCAGATGGGCTTCAGTGGTATTTCAGCAGCGGATAATAAACCTTGCTGCCAAAGACAAGCACCCGCTGCTGAAATACTGCCAAACACCGTCCATGACTGAAGGACTCTCCACCGAATTGCTGCCAAAGACCAGGAAACATAACATCAGGACAAATGGCGTCCTGACTGTACTCTCGTTGGGGCGCGGGACAAACTCACAATTGGGACAGTCCTGATTTTATTGGGATGTCTGGTCACCCTCGGGAGGGGGCAAAAAGGCTGTGCATATCTTCCTCCACATTGAGGGAGGGAGTGAATTTCATGAGCATACACTGTATAGACCTCTATTCAGTGCAAGACAATATAACTTTAGGTTTATACTCCAGAGTGTGTGTGCACTTGAATGATGAGCAATCCCTGAGCTGAGTCTTCTGACAGAGCTGACTGTGTGATTCTACAGCTGGGTGTGTCCCTACCTCTGTGTGTGCATGCCTGGCACAGGAGGGCAGGGTGAGGGAGCTCAGGCTGGTGAAATGGGTGGGCTCAGTGGGACCCCAGTACATCAGGTGGGACCCCAGAAGGTGGTCCAACCCATCACTGGTAGAACTAGTAGTGAAGTTCTGGTTTCTATTTCCAGCTCTTCCGGGGTATTGTATGACTTTGGACAAGTGAGTTAACATCCCTGAGCTTCAGTTTCCATATCTGTTAAAAAAAAGGTAGTAACTAGGGGAGGTGAACAGAAACCTGGAATTTTGACTCCATGAAAATGTTGGAGGAAAATGTCCACTTTCCATGGAAATTTGATTTTTTTCATTCAAAAAACCTGAACAGTTTTTCAGGTTTTCAACAAAAAGTCTAAATTCTCCACAGGAAATGCCTAATTTTCTGCCACAACTACATCATGGAAATGTGGTGAGTAAAAGCTGTATATTAGAGCTGGAAAGCATTTTGTCCTAAATCAGGACAAAGAGTAAAAGCCTCGGAGGGGAGGAGTGGTAGAATTTCACTTCTGAAATATAATATTTTGTTTTGAAAATACTGAAATGCTCCTGCAGAGGGGATGTGTTTTGTTGTTTCTGAAATGAAATATGCTACATAGATCATGGTTGCAACCACTATTATATATTTGCAGGAAATCTTGTACAAAGGTTGTCAAGTGAGGTGTCTATGAAAAGGTTATGATTTGCTGGTTATGATTATACTATCTGTATGCATATATCATTTTTATATTTGAAGTTCTAAGTATTGGCTCTATACCTGGTCCCGCCCACAAGGTAGCTAGCCAGCACATCTTGGAGGGACTATTCAAATTGAGGGACCCATCAAAAGAACATTTAATTGACAATGAACCATGGGAGACACCTATCTACACTTTATGGAATTTCCTGCTGTAACTAGGTGAAATGCATGGACATGGGACTTGCCAATATGACTCCAAACGCCATCTTGTTGCTGTAATTTTCCACAATAAGAACAATGGAATCCCATCCAAATGGCAAAAGCTATAAAAGGCCCTGGAAACACCTCTTTTTTGTCTTCAGTCTAGCTTCTTACCTCTGGAGGAACTTTGCTACAAACTGAAGCTTTGAACAAAGGACCGGCAGCTGGTATCAAGCAGAGTGCCCTAGAGGTCGGTCCTGGGGCCGGTTTTGTTCAACATCTTCATTACCTATCTGAATGATGGGATGGATTGCACCCTCACCAAGTTTGTGAATGACACTAAGCTAGGGGGAGAGGTAGATATGCTGGAGGATAGGGACAGGGTGCAGTTTACCCTCAGCCTGTGCTCATGATGCTGGCCATATCCCTGTCTGATGGCAGTGCTGGTGCTTAGTTCTGCCTCTGCTTTTATAGGTGAATGTTCTCCTCCTGTATATCTTAATACAGGAAAGAAATAGCCAATGGGTCCCACAACTTAGAACACAAGCAATGAATTAACCAGTCAGCTAGTCCTTTATAGTCAGAGGGAAGAGTACCACCTTCATTGATACTATTTCCTGCAGCACCCAGGTGTTACTATGCAATCCAAGTGTTCTTCCTACTTAACTTGCGATCCATCCGAATCTCTGCAAAAAGTGTTTCAGCTGCATGTACGTTTCATGTTTACTCTATGCCAGGCCTGCACAACTCGTAAAACGGCAAGGGCCACATTACTCCAAAGAAAACAGCTGAGGGCCGAAACCCCCCGGCCCCACGGAAACACCCCCCAGCCCCAAGACCTCCTGGCCTGGCAGAAACACGCCGCCCCAGCACCACCCAGCCCTGCAGAAACAAACCCTCTTTCCCCAGCGCCGCCCCACCAAAACAACTGTGGGCCAAAAAGGAAGGTTGGGGGTGGGGAGGTGATACTTGATTTTAAATCAACCAGAGGCTCCCAGCTGCAGAGGTGGCTGGGAGCCCTCAGGGTCAAATTAAAGGGCCCGGGGCTCTGGAGGCTGGGGGAACCCAAAGCTTTTCAGGGCTGGGGCAGGGATTTAAAGGGTCCAGAGCTCCTGCTGCTGAGGGGAGCCCAAGCCCTTGAAATCTCAGCCCCAGCCCATCCGCTGGAGCCGCGGCCAGGATTCAAAGGGCTCTGGGCTGCCTGCAGCCACGGAGAGCCCTGAGCCCTTTAAATCTCAGCCGTTGCAGGGATTCAAAAGGCTCTAAACTGCCCGTGGCAGTGGAGAGCCCTGAGCCTTTGAAACCTCAGCCGCGGCCGGGAATCTCGGGGGGCAGCCCAGAGCCCTTTGAATCTCAGCCACGGCTGGGATTCAAAGGGCTCTGGGCTCCCCGCCACTGTGGGCAGCCCAGAGCCCTATGTATCCCGGCCAGCTGAGATTTAAAGGGCTCTGGGATCCCCGCGGCAGCAGGCAACCCAGAGCCTTTGAACCCCGTCCGCGGCTGGCAGGGCCAGCTTTAGAAAGTGCGGGGCCCCGGCAGGGATGACTGAAGAAAAAAATGTTAAAAAAAAGCCTTTCATTTCTTAGCAACCGGTTCCCTATAAAAAGTTCTGCCACAGTATGAATTTTTTATACCAATAGGGTTACCATACGTCTGTATTTTTCTCCCAGATGGCGATTTAAGAACCAAAAAGCCTGACCTGTCTGGGAAAATACAGATGTATGTTAACCCCACTTAAAGTTCTTTTTTAAAAATATGGATCTGAACTAGAAATGACCTCCGCCACTCCCTGAGGGTGTGCTAGGGTGCACATGTGTGGGTCCCAGCTGCTCCCTGCCCACCTCATTGAAGCAGGTGTGCAGGGTTACTTCCCTGGGAACTGCAAGGCACTAGTGGACATGGGGCTGGCTGGAGGTGGGCAGGGGGCTAGAGGTAGGGTCTGGCTGCAGGCTGGGCAAGGGGTGTGGGGCAGGCTGGAGATGGGGTGTGGGCTGGCTTCAGGCAGGGCCACAGGGGGTTGCGGCATGGGTTGGCAGGGCAGGAGACAAAGGAGTGCGGGACTGGCTGGCTTCAGGCAGGGGGGTGCGCCAAGGGTTGGCTGGAGACAGGGTAGGCGGTGCAGGGCTGATGCGATCAGAGCAGGCGGTGCGGCGGGCTGGCTGGAGATGGCAGGGGGTGCAGGACTGGCTGGAGACGGGCTGGTGCAGGCTGGACGCAAGGCAGGGAATGTGGGGATGGCTGGAGATGGGCTGGCTGCAGGCAGCGGGTGCAGGGCTGGCTGCAGACAGGAACTGGTGCAGGCAGGGGGTGCAGGTACAGGGGGTACAGCCCATCCTGTATGGTGAGTGCCCCCTCCTCCTCCATCCCTCCCTCCCCCCCTCCCCCCCCCACCAGGGTAGCAGCAGCAGTCTGGGGCTCGGGGGCTATTTAAAAGGCCTGGGGCTCCCCTGCTTCCACTGCCCCAGCCCTGTAAATAGCTGCGGGAGCCCTGGGGAAGTGGCGGGGCTGTGGGGGCTATTTAAAGGACCAGGGTGGCAGAGGCAGCTGGAGCCCCCCCTGCTACTCCAGGGCTCTGGGGGCTATTTAAAGAGCCCGGGGCTCCCCTGCTTGTACTGCCTCAGCCCTTTAAATATCTGAGGGAGCCCTGGGGAAGTGGTGTGGCTTCGGCGGCTATTTAAAGTACCGGGGTGGTAGAGGCAGCTGGAGCCCCGGCACTTTAAATAGCCCCCGAACTCCCCGCTACCCCAGGGCTCTGGGGATATTTAATGGGCCCGGGGCTCCCCTTCTTCTACCGCCCCAGCCCTTTAAATAGCCACGGGAACCCTGGGGAAGCGCGGGACTCCGGTGGCTATTTATAGGGCCGGGCGGTAGAAGCGACAGGAACCCCGGACTTTTTAAATAGCCCCCAGAGCCCCACAGCCCTACCCCAGGGCTCCAGCAGTGGTGCTCTGGTGGCAATTTAAAGGGCCTGGGGCTCCAGCCCCTGCTGGGAGCCCCAGGCCTTTTAAATTGCCCCCTGGGGAAGCTGGGCCAGCCTAGTACAGCACACTGGCTTTTGCTGGTACACCGTACTGGGGCTTGGGCGTGGGGCCCTCTTAGGGGCGGGGCCGATTCAGGGGAATTGGTTGAATTGGCCTAAAGCCAGCCCTAGCAGCTGGGCTTTAAAGGGCTCTGGGCTCCCCACCACTGCGGGCAGCCCAGAGCCCTATGAATCCAGGCTGAGGCTGGGATTTAAAGGGCTCTGGGCTCCCCGCCGCTGCAGGCAGCCCAGAGCCTTTTGAATCCTGGCCGGCTGAGATTGAAAGTGCTCTGGGCTCTCCGTCACTGTGGGCAGCTCAGAGCCTTTTGAATCCTGGCTGGCTGAGATTGAAAGGGTTCTGGGCTCTCCGCCGCTGCAGGCAGCCCAGAGCCTTTTGAATCCTGGCCGGCTGAGATTGAAAGGGCTCTGGGTTCCCTGCCGCTGTCGGCAGCTCAGAGCCTTTTGAATCCCAGCCGTGGCTGGGATTTAAAGGGCTCTGGGCTCCCACTGCTGCTGGCAGCCCAGAGCCCTTTGAATCCCGCCGTGACTGGGATTTAAAGGGCTCTGGGCTCCCCGCAGCTGCGGGGAGCCCAGAGCCCTATGAATCCCGGCCGCTGCTGAGATTTAAAGAACTCTGGGCTCCCCGCCACTGAGGGTAGCTCAGAGCCTTTTGAATCCCGGCTGCAGCTGGGATTTAAAGGGCTCTGGGCTCCCCGCAGCTGCGTGCAGCCCAGAGCCCTTTGATTCCCGGCTGTGGGCCGCATAGTGAGCCTCCGAGGGCCGCATGTTGTGCAGGCCTGGTCTATGCATATTTCTGGAAGTGACACTGCTATTAATCAGCTGCCTTCCTTTAGAGACTGCCCCAAAATAGCCTCAGACATAAGCACAATTTTGTCTTCCGTTTTAGCAGGCTGTCTCCATTAAGCAATCCCTCAGTGGTTGCTTAAGCCAAGTTCCACTATATTGCTGATGCTGTTTTTGTTCATCTTGTGGCAGCCAATTAACTGTTGTAGCAATTTCCCTGCAGTAAGCATCAGAACTTCTTTTCTGGAACAGCCTTCCGAGGGAAGTAGTGGGGGCAAAAGACTTTTCTGGCTTTAAGACAAAGCTTGATAAGTATATGGAGGGGATGTTATGATAGGATCGTTAAAATTGGGCAATTGATCTTGGATTACCACCAGATAAAAGCAGCAAAGAATCCTGTGGCACCTTATAGACTAACAGACGTTTTGGAGCATGAGCTTTCGTGGGTGAATACCCACTTCCTCAGATGCATGTAATGGAAATATCCAGGGGCAGGTATATATATGTGTGCTAGCAAGCAAGCTAGAGATAACGAGGTCAGTTCAATCAGGGAGGATGAGGCCCTGTTCTAGCAGTTGAGGTGTGAAAACCAAGAGAGGAGAAACTGGTTCTGTAATTGGCAAGCCATTCACAGTCTTTGTTCAATCCTGAGCTGATGGTGTCAAATTTGCAGATGAACTGAAGCTCAGCAGTTTCTCTTTGAAGTCTGGTCCTGAAGTTTTTTTTGCTGCAGGATGGCCACCTTAAGGTCTGCTATAGTGTGGCCAGGGAGGTTGAAGTGCTCTCCTACAGGTTTTTGTATATTGCCATTCCTAATGACTGATTTGTGTCCATTTATCCTTTTCCGTAGAGACTGTCCAGTTTGGCCGATGTACATAGCAGAGGGGCATTGCTGGCATATGATGGCGTATATTACATTGGTATACATTGGTATATTACAAAATAAGTGATGGTCACATTAACACCACCCTATATCGAAAACCCACCGACCGCTATGCCTACCTTCATGCCTCCAGCTTCCATCCCGGGCACATCACACGATCCATTGTCTACAGCCAAGCACTGAGGTACAACCGCATCTGCTCTAACCCCTCAGACAGAGACCAACACCTACAAAATCTCCACCAAGCATTCTCAAAACTACTAGACCCGCATGAGGAAATAAGGAAACAGATCAACAGAGCCAGACGTGTACCCAGAAGCCTCCTACTGCAAGACAAACCCAAGAGAGAAACCAACAGGACTCCACTGGCCATCACATACAGCCCCCAGCTAAAACCCCTCCAACGCATCATCAAGGATCTACAACCCATCCTGGACAATGATCCCACACTTTCACAGGCCTTGGGTGGCAGGCCAATCCTTGCCCACAGACAACCTGCCAACCTGAAACATATTCTCACCAGTAACTGCACACCACACCATAATAACTCTAGCTCAGGAACCAATCCATGCAACAAACCTCAATGCCAACTCTGCCCACATATCTACACCAGCGACACCATCACAGGACCTAACCAGATCAGCCACACCATCACTGGTTCATTCACATGCACATCCACCAATGTAATATACGCCATCATATGCCAGCAATGCCCCTCTGCTATGTACATCGGCCAAACTGGACAGTCTCTACGGAAAAGGATAAATGGACACAAATCAGACATTAGGAATGGCAATATACAAAAACCTGTAGGAGAGCACTTCAACCTCCCTGGCCACACTATAGCAGACCTTAAGGTGGCCATCCTGCAGCAAAAAAACTTCAGGACCAGACTTCAAAGAGAAACTGCTGAGCTTCAGTTCATCTGCAAATTTGACACCATCAGCTCAGGATTGAACAAAGACTGTGAATGGCTTGCCAATTACAGAACCAGTTTCTCCTCTCTTGGTTTTCACACCTCAACTGCTAGAACAGGGCCTCATCCTCCCTGATTGAACTGACCTCGTTATCTCTAGCTTGCTTGCTAGCACACATATATATACCTGCCCCTGGATATTTCCATTACATGCATCTGAGGAAGTGGGTATTCACCCACGAAAGCTCATGCTCCAAAACGTCTGTTAGTCTATAAGGTGCCACAGGATTCTTTGCTGCTTTTACAGATCCAGACTAACACGGCTACCCTCTGATACTTGATACCACCAGATTGGTCTGCTCAATGGTCTGCGGGGAGATGTTGGATGGGATGGGAACTGAGTTACTGCAGAGAATTCCTTCTTGGGTGCTGGCTGGTGAGTCTTGCCCACATGCTCAGGGTTTAGCTGATCGCCATATTTGGGGTCGGGAAGGAATTTTCCTCCAGGGCGGATTGGCAGGGGCCCTGGAGGTTTTTCGCCTTCCCCTGCAGCGTGGGGCATGGGTCGCTTGCTGGTGGATTCTCTGCAGCTTGAGGTCTTCAAACCAATTTTGAGGATTTCAATAACTTGGTCCTGGGTTAGGGGTTGTTATAAAATTGGATAGGTGGGGTTCTGTGGCCTGCCTTGTGCAGGAGGTCAGACTAGATGATCATATTGGTCCCTTCTGACCTATGAGTCTATGAGTCTATATCATAATTAATTACTGAACACTATGGGCATGTTTTGTCTTTCAGTGTAAACCCCCCAGTTTTAAATTGTACAAAGTAAAATCTTTCCAATTCCTAAAATACATTATGAAGATGTCCCAGATTGAGGTAGCATTAGAGGAGGTTTTGGAACAAGTTGATAAACTAAACAGTAATAAATCACCAGGACCAGATGGTATTCACCCAAGAGTTCTGAAGGAACTCAAATGTGAAATCGCAGAACTACTAACTGTAGTGTGTAACCTATCATTTAAATCAGCTTCTGTACCAAATGACTGGAGGATAGCTAATGGGACACCAATTTTTAAAAAGGGCTCAGATAGAAGACTGGAGATCTGTGGTTGGCGGCCCATATCCCGATTGGGGTGATGGGCATGAGTGAGTGAGTATGTGCTCCAGAGGTGATCCTGGCAATTACAGTCCAGTAAGCCTGACTTCAGTACCAGGCAAACTGATTGAAACTATAGTAAAGAACAAAATTGTCAGACACATAGATGAATATCATTTGTTGAGGAAGAGTCAACTTGGTTTTTATAAAGGGAAATTATGCCTCACCAATCTACTAGAATTCTTTGAGGAGGTCAAAAAGCTGGGTGGCGAGTTGTATAGGCCCATGGTTCCCCTACTCCAGGAATATTCAGGGCTCGGGTTCCCGGCTCCACCAATCTTTGGAGCCAGGTCTCTTCCCCTGGCCCTGGCTGCCGCCCCCGCATGCCTCTCCTGGAGCAGCCCCTGCCTGCCACCACTGCACACCTCCCTTGGGCCCTGGAACATCCTTACCTGAAGCAGGCAGCCGGTGCTGCCTGCCACTCTGTGCTGTGCTCCCTCACCACCGCCGCTGGCCACAACTGCTTAAAGCTACAACACGAGCGGTGCTGGCGGCAGGCTGAGGCGGCTGCTGCACCTGAGGAGGGGAGGAGGTGCACACATGATTGGTAGCCCTCCCCTCCCCTGGTACCCACTGGGAGGGTGATGCTGAGGGAGCGTCCGGGAGACAGAGTCTGGACCTCACCTGAGAAACTGCTGGGGCTTGGGCGAGTGTCTGACCCTGTGATCCGTGTCCGTTCCCCCCTCCTCCTGCCACCATCCTGCCCCACGATGGGCAAGGGGCGGCCACATCCCCTGTGAGGCTATAGTGAGGAGAAGTAGGCTGCAGCAGGGGAGGAGGCCACATGTGAGGGCAGCCCCCTCCCCTGCGGCACCACCCACCACAGGGGAGGCGAGGGGGCTTCCTGGACCTGAGCAGCTGGGGCATGAGTGAGTGTCATGATACTCTGTGCTGCCCCCTGCCCCCTGCAGTCACCATTCCTGCCCCATGCTGGCAAGGGGCAGCCCCATCCCTCATCCCCAATGAGGCTACAGTGAGGGGTAGCAGCAGGGGAGGAGATGCACATGTGATGGCATCCCCTTCCCCCCCCCCCAGCACCCACCATAGGGGAGGCAAGGAGGCTTCCTGGACCTGGGAGGGGCCCTAGGAGCACATGCAGCGACGGTGGTGCAGGATGATTGTGCTGCCAGGGAGGAAGAGGGGGGCCCCTCCCCCAGAGCTTGCTGCTCCCAGCAGGGAGAGGGTTGGGGGGAGTCCTCCTCTTTGGCCCTAGCCCTGGGGCAGCCTGTCTGCACCCCAAACTCCTTCCCAGCCCTGCCACAGCCCAGAGCCCTCACACCACTGCACCCCCAGCCCCAGTCCTGAGCCTCAGCCCCAGTCCTGAGCCTCCTCCTGCACTGTGAACTCTTCAACCCCAGCCCCCCAGAACTTTCACCTGAGGGGAAAAAACACACAACTTAAATTCAGTGGTCGGTTTGGGGTATGATCGTGTTTAGCACAATACTTGATTATTTTATACCCTTTAAAATATATAAGTGGTTGTATATGGGTACAACAAAATAAAATGCATTGAAGCAGGTGAGCATTGCTTCTGACTTTCACTTTTAATTGGCCCTTGTAATCTTGTAGCGCCGGCGCATTGCAGCTTCATTTTATCCCAGCAACAAATTCTTGATTTGTAGGACCCATAATAATCAACAATGGATACATTCTTAATAAAGTTACCCAGAGAGAAAGGAAGAAAAGGGTAATTCATCAAGTGATGGCCTGAGTTCAACACCCAGCTTTCAAACTGAAAGTTATAGAAAAGAAGGATGTGGCAAATCTACAAGATAAGAAAAGGAGTTTTCAGCAATCTTGGCTATCAAGATTTATGCGGTTGGAGTACAATAGCAAATAATACAGAGCTTTTTGCTCAGTCTGCACAAACTGTTCTGAAAAGAAGATCTTAATATTTTCTACAAAGGCCAAACCAATGTTTATTTTGTCCGGATTTCAAGATTGGAGACACACATTGCGTGGTTTTACATCACATGAAAAATCCTCCTGTCACAAGGAAGTGGTAATGAAGTATGCTGCTCTGCAATCACAGGTACGTGGTCTGCACTAATGTTGGCCAGTTGCAGAAAAGAATCACAATCAGCTAGGAATGCACCGCACAAAACTTTTACTAGTGTTCAGTACCTACCTCAACAAGGAATAGCATTACATGAGTGATTCAAATTTGATGCAGCTGTTGTTGCTATGCAATACAGATTCAGAGGAACTGAGACAGTGGCTTAGTCGCACAAAATACAAGTGGCTGTCACATGAGGTTATTAATGAAATAATTGAAATTATGGCATTAAGACCAATTGTGCAAAAGATAAAGGCTTAAAAGTTTTCCACCATTGGAACGGATGACACTACTGGTTTGTCAAAAGAACAAGTAAGTTTTTCTTTAAGGTTCTTTTTTGTGAAGACTGGGAGATTTATGAGGAGTTTATTGGGTTTTACCAAACTGACGCAATGGCTGCTGCTTCTCTTTTCAAAATTGAGGAAGACACACTTCTTAGGTGTGATTTTCCCTTTTCCGATTGCTGGGGGCAGTGTTACAACGGAGCCAGTAATGTGTCCATAAAATGTACTGGGGTCCAAGCCAGAGTGACACAACACAGGATGCCATGCATAATATTCTAGAATGTCGTGATATGTTTTCGATGGTGAAAGATCTCATCAATGCCTTCAGGGAGTCACCAAAGTGTGTGGCAGCAATCAGAGAGTTTCAGAATGAAGGGGAGCCTTCTTTACGACATTGTGCCCAATAAGATGGACACTAAGGAACAGTAGCATTAAATCATTGTGCCACAACTCCGAGGCCCTGATGAACTGCCTAGATGAATTTAGTTACTCTTCTGATGGATTTGGCTCAAAATGTAGTGGATTCTCAAAGCAACTTCAAACTTTTTCAACATATTTTATGCTAACAGTTCTTGTGAAAGCCATGGGGCCTGTAGAAGAAGCTAATGCAAGAATTCAAAGCCCAAACATGTCATTGGGAAGCTTTATGGAGAAAGCTGGCTTGTTGCAAGAGGTGTTGAGTGGGATGCACACAGACTTGTCATACAATCACTTCTGGGAAACAACAGTAGAGAAGGCAAGAAATCTTTATTTAGATTATCTTACACTCCCGAGAAAATGCAAGCCACGGAGATGGAAGCCTTCCTCACACCTTCAGTGACCACAGACAGTGTTTTTGTCAAATATATGTTGGGATCATTGATGCTTGCAAAGTTGCCATTGAACAGAGGTTTTCAACAGAGAGCTTTACATTTGCAGTAATATTGGAGAAGCATATAGCTGATGCAGCAAATGGCTCAAAACAGGACATTGTCCCAATAAGTGAAGCATTCCATGGTGACATTAACATGCTCTCTTCATTTAAAAATGTTGAGTAATATTTGCAGATTGAGAAATTGCCAGCTTAATTCGGTGAGCGAAGTGAAGCAATTTCTGAAACAAAACGAAGGCTTGAGTAACATATTGTCAGAAGTTACAATTCTCCTGAAATTATTCTACACATAATTCTACACATCCGACTACAACCTGCACTGCAGAGCAAGCATTCAGTTGCCTGCACAGACTGAAAAATTATTTGCGAACAATTGGCCAAGAATGTCTAAATCACTTGGATTTCTGCACATTCATAATAACTCTACCTCTAAATTGGACATTGCAAGTCTCCTGGATGAGTTCATTTCCAGAACTGAACAACAACGGAAAGTGTTTGCTGCCTCCTGAAGAACATCACAAAAGAAGGGGCTATATTTGTTTTAATTTTAGTAAGTATTTGCTTTTGAGGGTTATTGATCCAAGAATGCTTGGTTGTTTCCGTATTCAAAGTATTAATAAAGTTGATATTCTTAGTTAAATAATTTTTTTACGATAGCGATATTGTGCAATATAGGGAAACTGTTAAATGCTTACTGTTTCCAATCCATTTTTACAGTATTTTAAAAATATATATTGGCTTACGAGGACTTGGACCCATTCTGGGCACCACCAAAAATTATAAAAATCTGCCATCCCTGTCAACAAGCATGTGAACAAGGGGGATCCAGTGGATATAGTGTTTTTAGATTTTCAGAAAGCCTTTAACAAGGTCCCTCACCAAAGGCTCTTAAGCAAGTAAGCTGTCATGGGATAAGAGGGACGGTTCTCCCATGGATTGGTAACTGGTTAAAAGATAGGAAACAAAGGGTAGGAATAAATGGTCAGTTTTCAGAATGGAGAGACGCAAATAGTGGTGTCCCCCAGGGGTTTGTACTGGGACCAGTCCTGTTCAACATATTCATAAATGATCTGGAAAAAGGGGTAAACAGTGAGGTGGCACAATATGCTGATGATACAAAACTACTCACGATAGTTAAGTCCCAGGCAGACTGCTAAGAACTACAAAAGGATCTCCCAGAACTGGATGACTGGGCAACAAAATGGCAGATGAAATTCAGTGTTGATAAATGCAAACTAATGCACATTGGAAAGCATAATCCCAACTATACATATCAAGTGATGGGTTCTGAATTAGCTGTTACCACTCAAGAAAGAGATCTTGGAGTCATTGTGGGCAGTTCTCTGAAAACATCACTCAATGTGCCGGAGCAGTAAACACACACACAAACAACCCCCGCCCCCCCAAACAAACTGAATGTTGGGCATCATTAAGTAAGGGATCGATAATAAGACTGAAAATATCACATTACAGCTAAATACATCTATGGTACACCCACATCTCGAGTATGCGTACAGATGCTGCTGCCCCATCTCGAAAAAGATATATTTGACTTGAAAAAGGTTCAGAAAAGGGCAACAAAAATTATTAGGGGTATGGAACGGCTTCTGTATAAGGAGAGATTAATAAGACTTGGGACTATTCAAGTTGGAAAAGAGACAGCTAAGGGGGGATATAATTGAGGTTTATAAAATCACGACTGGTGTGGAGAAAGTAAATAAGGAAGTGTTAGTTCTTGTGTTATAAGGGTCACCAAATGAAACTAACAGTCAGCAGATTTAAAACAAACAAAAGGAAGTATTTCTTCACAGAATGCACAGTCAGCCTGTGGAACTCTTTGCCAGAGGATGTTGTGAAGGCCAAGACTATAACAGGGTTCAAAAAAGATAAATTCATGGAGGATAGGTCCATCAATGGCTATTAGCCAGGATGGGTAGGGATGGTGTCCCTAACCTCTCTTTGTTAGAGGCTGGAAATGGGTGACAGAGGATGGATCACTGATGATTACCTGTTCTGTTCATTCCCTCTAGGGCACCCGGCACTAGGCACTGTCAGAAGACAAGATACTGGGCTAGATGGACCTTTGGTCTGACCCAGTATGGCCATTCTTATGTTTTTAATGGTGGTAGGTTTGTTTGTTTATTTTTGGTGTTCTGTTTTTTACTTCATTTACTAGCTATTTTAGTTTAAGTGCAGTTGACTATGGATACAGCAAACATGTTTCTACATTAGTTGAATTAAATGGCTTTTATTTATATTGTATCACTGTTGCAGTTTATCTGTACCAGGTTTATTTTAAAAACCATTTAAAAAAAAACCCCACAACCCTTTCCCCTCATTTCTGTTTCCATGTACAGCCAACACAAGAAACGGCATTTACTGTGAGGTTTGTGTTACCACAGCAACCATTCTCCACACGTACTTTTGTCACTCAGAGGAGTTACAACGCGGGAGGAAATGACTATGACTTCCTCCTCTGATCTTACTTAGAAATAATTGTAATCATCGTGTTGGCAACTTTGCAATTTTTCTCATAAATTGAAACAAGTATGACAAGTCACTAATCCAGTATTTAATTTACTATACTGTACATACCATATGATATTAAGTTGTCTTATAAAATATGCTTCCAGATGCTAAGTATTTAAATACTCTAAATATACTATTACTATTTAATATATGCATTAATGAAGCACCAACAATAGTGATATAGTTTTGAGATCCAGTGTCAAAACCCCTTTTGACTTCACTGGGAAAGTCACTATTGTATCTTAACTGCATGTGGTTTGTGGAAGAAGAGGCACCTTATGATCCAGTGATCATTTCTGACAGCAGGTGTCAGGATTCCTGGGTTCTGTCCCCAGCCATGGCACTGATTTCATTCCCAGGGGCAAGTTACTTACTCCCTCTCCCACAGAATATCTGTAAATATTTCTCCCTCACAGGATTGTGTGACGTGCCTGAGATGCTCAGATGAAAGATGCTGTAATAGAGCAAATTATCATTAGTATTGCTTATTGTTATGCAGAATTATAACAGAGCTGCGCCTACTGCACTGAGGTGGGGATCCTCAGCTGGTAAAAATTATCATTATTCAAATAAATGGATTTTGCTGAGTCAGTCCACTCTCAAATGGATTGATTTTGTACTTGATTCTGGGACATGGACCAAAATGTAAATGCAGGTGGGAAAGACATGCATGAAATGCAAAGCCAGGTGGAGTTACCTGTAAGCTCTAAACTGATCCCTGATGAGAAGTGACATCCTTTATACAAGATTACCCTCATCCTTGTTCCTTCCTTCGAGGTCCTGAATCACAGTGGACCTTACTCTAGCCAAGTAGAACCTACATTAACTTTGAGGCCAGAAACATTTGCCAGCTTAGTTATGTTGGTTGGGGGGTGATTTTTTTGGGGGGACATTTCTATACTGCCAAAAGCCCTGATGCAGATGCAGTTATACCAGCAGAAGTCTTTTTGCTGGTACAGTTTTATTTTGCTTGGGGAACAGGTATAAGCTATGCTCACCTAAGCACCTTGTTGCCAGAGGTGAAAGTAACTTAAGGGACTTGTGTGTGGGGGGGGGGACGGTGGGTCAGGCAGAAGGGGTGGAGCCTCGGGTGGGACCTTTACATTTCTGGGTCCTTTAAGTCACTGCTGCTACCCCGGGGCTCTGGCTGCAGTAGCAGCGGCCGGGAGCCCTGGGCCCTTTAAATCACTGCCGGAGCCCCATGGTAGCAGTAGCTGCAGTGGCATCCCGGAGCCCTGGGGTTCTGGTGGTGATTTAAAGGGCCAGGGCCTCTGGCCGCTGCGGTCTGTCTGCGGTAGTGGCAGCTGGAAGCCCTGGGACCTTTAAATCACCGCCAGAGCCCCATGGTAGCTGTAGCTGCAGTGGCGGCCAGGAGCCCCTGGGCACTGGTTGTGATTTAAAGGGCCTGGGGCTCTGGCTGCTGCTGGGAGCCCAGGGCCCTTTTAAATTTCTGGCCTGGGGAAGCTGCCCCCTGCCGGTATGGTTGGCTGTGTACCGGCTCTTGCCGGTATGCCAGACTGGACTGGCTTACTCTCTCCTCTGCTCTTCTCCAGCTTTTCTCCATCACAGTACAAGCATGCTTCAGTCACTCCCAGCTCACAAAATCCACCCTCGACCCTACTTGCCTCCCCAACTACCATCCCATATGTTTTCTCCCTTTCATCTCTAAGCTCATTGAACGCTGTCTAGTGTGCCTTCCTCCAGTTAATTTTAGACCCTCTCCAATACAGTTTCTTCCCCTTGCTTTCCACTGAAACTATTCTCAGCAAAGTCTCTAATAACCTTTCCTAGAAAAATCTCAGAACCAGTGTTCCATCCTCATCCTCCTTCAGCTAGCAGCCACCTTTGATAACATCAGCTATGCACTTAATCTTATCTTCCATTGGCTTCCAGGTCTCTGACCTCTTCTAGTTCTCCTCCTGCCCCTGTAACTGGTCCTTGAGCATTTCCTTCAGAGAATCCTCATTTCTTCCCCCGCCCCGGCAGCTTTCTGTGAGGGTTCTATAGGGCACTGTACTTAGTTCCCTTCACTTCCCCTCTATAAATTAGCTCTAGATAATCTCATTCATAACCACAAATGTAACAGCCATCTGTCGGGCCCTGTATGGATATTAGCCAAGGTGGTCAGGGATGCAAGCCCAGGCTCTGGATGTCCCTAAGCCTCTGATTGCCAGATGCTGGAATTGGACAACAAGGGATGAATCACTTGATAATTGCTCTGTTCTGTTCATTTCCTCCAAAGCATCTGGTACTGGCTACTGTCAGAAGACAGGGTATTGGACCAGGTGGACCATTGGTCTGACCCAGTATGGCCATTTTTATGTTCTGTGTGGATTCTTCACAAATCTCTCTCTCTGCTCCAAACCTTTCTTCTTCTGTCTTGCAGATGGTTTCCACAATCATTTCTAAGATATGGCCTTTCTCATCCATACACACAACTAAAACACTCCTCCATGATCTCATTTCCCATCTCAGTTACTGCAACATCCTTCTCTCTGGCCCTGAAAAATGCATTTGTGCCCCACTCATATCCATTTAGAATGTTTCTGCAAAGATCATTTTGCTAGCCTGTCTCTTTAACTATGTCACCCTCTTTGTATCTCTCCAAGGACTTCCCTCTTCTCTATCACATCACATGTAAGCTATTTGTCTTCACTTTCAGTGCCCCTCACAGCTGATTTTATAGGGACAGTCCCAATTTCAGTTACTCTTAAAAATTAAAACTTTTCTATAATCTTAAAAGAAACTATTTTTATCTGCTTATATATGGCATGAATAAATACAGATGTACAGATCCTAGCATGCAAATTTGTCATCCCATACGATAAGGATAAATTGTGCATCAAAGTCATGAAATGGGCTACAAATGCAATTAAAAATAAGGTATTCAATTGCAAGAGCAGTTTAAGTATTCTGTAGTACTCTTTAGTGCTTCATTTTCAAACATTAATGCTTCTGTTTCTGGAACACATTCTGCACGGACATGAACTTCATGCAGCCCCATTGAGTTACCCAGAGTGTCACTAAGTGAAACTGGGTGCAGAATTTGACCGCATTTCAGTATGGGTAATTTTTTAGCCTCACTCAAGTGACTGTGCCTTTACATGAGCTAAATGTTGGAAGGTCCTGTCCAGGCTCCTCTCAATGATCCAGATTAATCTCTGTTGGAAAACTCCTGCTTTCTGTTGTAATGCATCAGGAACGAGTCTGGACTCAGTAACTTCAGTGCCCAGGCCCACGACAATTATGGCAGAAGAAATTAAGATAAAATTATGGGTTCCTGATGACACACAGAGTGTCTGGCAGACTCCGATAATCTTGTTATTTTAGCAATAGTGCTGAATAAAAATTCAACATGATCTGTCTGGAGTATAGACTCACTCGTCAATTAAGGAACTCCCAAATTCTGTATTCGCACAATTTGTAATGGTAATAATGCTAGTTGTCATTTGGCTTATGTTCTTATACGATGTGTTATGTTTCCAAGGGAATAGAAGAATCTAAAACTTATTAGAGGTGCACCAATGTCTAGGAGAAACATCATGGGAGTTGGAGCCAGGAACTTTGTTATAGAGTTAATGTGTGACCTTGGGCAAGTCACTTTGGCAACTTTTGAAGATGTTGCCCTCAGTTTTTGGATGTTCAACTTGAGACATGTAGGGCTGGATTTTCAGAAGTGCTGAACCACCTCTATTTCCAGCTGAAGTCAGTGGCAGCTGTGAGTTCTTGGCACCTCTGAAAATCAGCCCTCTAAAGTTGGCACCAAGATATCAAGGTACCAAAAAACAGAGGCCACTTGGGAAAATGCTGACCTTTGTTTCACATGCTTTGGTTTCCTCTCTGTAAAATGTGAGAAATACCCACAATATTTACCTCACGGGGCTTAGTCTGGTAATGTTTGGAGAGTGCTTTGAGATTATCAGCAAGTGCTAAATCTGTTTTTTGAAGGGGCTGTAATTAACAGTCCTTATCAGTACACTATAATCTATTAAATATGGCCTTGCTAACCCTCCAAGCCTGGTGGATTTTGCTTTATATCCATCTGTGAGATATAGAGTGACCAGACAGTAAGTGTGAAAAATTGGAACGGGGGTGAGGGGTAATAGGAGCCTATATAAGAAAAAGACCCAAAAATCGGGACTGTCTCTATAAAATCAGGACATTTGGTCATTCTAATGAGATATATGGAGGACCATTGTATATTCTGCTTCAACACCGCATCTCCAAAGAAAACATTTTGCTCAAAAGAGCTTTTTGATTATCAGACTTGGTCTGAGTGGAAATAATGGGGTCGTTTTGATTAGAAAATAGCAGTTCTTCATGCCAAGCCATTTGTCTGTGCCAGCAGGTAGAGTACAGCAGGTGACTGATCCAGTGAGTTGCAATCATAGCCGTGGTTTTGTTGATTAAGGGGGAGAGGGCAGGGGAAAGAGGCTTTTGTAACACAAAAATCAATTATATGGCTCCTATTGTTTATTATAGAGAAATCCCTCTGCTGTGCTCAAAGGGAAGCCTTCACCACTGTGTCCTGGTTACGACATGGTGGTACTCTGACATGTTAACACAGTCTGGTCTGATGGTGTAAACAGGTGCAAATCATATGGTAACCATATTTCTGAATCGGTAACATTGGCTTTTAGCAAGTCTATAGCATGATTTGGGAACATGATTAAAACACGATTTGATCCCCCTCTACGCCTCAAGATGAGACTGTCTGAAATATTGTGGGATGACAGCGAGGTAAATGTATCTCTCAAAGTGGTATTAGTTTCAGCATAATTATGTCCAGAGCCACAGAATCCTAGTGCAGATGGGATCTTAGTTATTAAAGCATATAGGGTGGGGTAAGGGGAGGAATATAACCTATCATAAGACACCCATCATGTATTCGGTGACTCAGTCAAAATACAGTGAGTGCTCCCTAGTGTATGCTGAGGAATGGGAAACCTTTCAGTTGAGTTGTGTTATAGTGCCCCTATTGGTTTAAGACCAAATTGTTGTATATGCTAGACTTGCTATTGTTAAAGCACATTCTTCCCCTGCTTTACAAGAGAAAGCCCAAGAGATAGAAATGTTGGCCTTTTATTTTCAAGGACACTATGCTGCCCTAATGAGTGTGACATTGGCTTTGCCAGTGGACGGTAGGGGATAGATGGCTGTCAGAACTTCCAGGAGTGCAAATCTAAAAAGATCTTTCAAATTAAGGTTATTTGCTGCTCTCTGAGCTATTGCATGCCTTGACATTCCAGCATTTGAAGTTGCATCAAAATATATATGTTTGAGTGTCAACTAAAAACCATTGCAAGATTTCACCTTCAAATCCTCTGAAAATGTGTTGCTTAACTTCCTGTATTGGAATGAGCTAGGCAGTGTGTATGGATGGAATCGGCACTGGTAATCTGTGTCTCATAGTCCCCACACTGTTAATGGGAGATTCTTCTTTAGCTTGTCATAAGGGCCTGTGTTCTTAGAACAGGAGGACGTGAATTCCAGCCTCACTGCTGCTGTGAGTTACCTGGTGTGCAGCAGGAAGGCAAGGCTGAAGTCCTAGGTAGCCCCACATTTATTACAATATTATATGCTATTGCTTAGGATCTTTGGAAGCTTGTGAGTTCATTTAGAAGTGAATATAAATGAGCCAGCTGTAAGGGTTTACAAAAATTTAGATGTGATGCATTCATGAGGTTGACAAAAATTAGTAAGAGGAAAAGCATGCAGCAGTAATGTGCAGAGTGTATGTGCGCAGCAACTTGTTCTCTCAAAGGATGTGTCATGGCCTGAGGTAACACTATGTGTTTAAAATTATATTTCAAACTCAGCAGGAACAACTGCCAGCTAACTAGTCTTGATCCAGGATCACAACTGCTGGAGGATGTCAACAACAAGGTATTCAATTACACGGGCAGGACATTTTAACCTTTTATATCCTGGCTACAATCCTATGTTTGCAATGAATACGTCCTTTAACATCCATCAGTTCTGTGTTTGTTCTTAGTGTTCTTCATTTCTGAACTGCCAAAAGGCCAATAGTTTCTTACCTCCAAGGGATCTGCTGTAGATTAATTAATCCCTTTGTTCTCTATATAACAGAGATGTTGGCAGTCCATTTTCTTTCCTCCGTGGATGATAATGGAAGGGAACTTAAATCCTTAACAACATGAGGTATCAATATTCCCCCTCTGCTCAATTAAATTTGTTGACTAATTCATATAAATATATATGCTTTTTGCCCTTTATTTGATGAGCAGTTGCTTCTTGTGTGTTTAGGTAAGTTACAAGTAATATTTAACTCCTGAGCACCTCTTGCTGCTGCATGCAGTTCTGCAGGCCTCTTCCAGCTCCTGGCACCCCCTTTAAGTTGTCAGCCTTACTTGGCAGGCCTTCAGTGATTCAGCCCTCCAGCCAGGTCACTCAGTCAAAAAGAACTTCTTCTGGGGTAGCAAAGAGTCCAACAAAACTGTCTGTCTGCCCCCACCATGGTCTACATCTCCAGCTCTGGGCCTTTAAATTGACTTGGGCTTCCAAACTAGCCTTGTTCCCATCTTGAGTTCTACATCATTTTGCCGAGTGGGAGACCCAGGCCTGCCCACTTATCCAGGTTCCACCTCAGGAACCCTATACCCAGCAGCCATGTACCACTCACTCAAATTCATTGCTACTAATTCTCTGGGCTTCTTCCCACCTTGTCCTTTTATCTTCATCTCTTACCTTAGGGTTAAAGTTCTCAGGTCCTCTATCTCCCAGCTTCAGCAAATGCAGCCAGAACTAATCTCTTGTTGTCCCTCAAGTCCCTTTGGCCAGAAAGGCACACCATTCCTCACTCCTTTGGTCCCAGACAGAAACTGATCTGTTATAGCCCTGCTGCTCCTTTTATCTGAGCCTACTGGGCTCCTCTGTGCAGTCTCTCTAGGCAGGCCTGGAGGACTCATCTTCACTGCTCCTTTCCTGGAGTAGAGTGTAGTTTGACTAAATCCTCTACATTTTCTGAGGACTGGCACTGGTGCATATACACAGAGCTTTTCGCCTCTGGTTCATGTTGCTAGCCATCAGAAGTTGTCATCTAACAGCTCTAATGGTGAGTTGTTTGAAATGTCAGTGACCTCTCTTCAGTTGAGTGGCTTCTACATCACATAAGTATTGGAGCATAAGCTTTTGTGGGTGAATACCCACTGCATCTGACGAAGTGGGTATTCACCCACGAAAGCTCATGCTTCAATACGTCTGTTAGTCTATAAGGTGCTACACGTCTCTTTGTAGCTTTGTACAGATCCAGACTAACATGGCTACCCCTCTGATACTTCTACATCACAGAATCTACAATTGGCACTCCAGAAAAGAGGAAAAGAATTGAATGGAAGTGGACACCAGGGCCATCCAGATCAAAGTTCAGGGCAAATCAGCATGGGGGAGCTCATGCTGCTATCTAATCTGCAGAGAGTTTAAACGGAGCACCTTCTTTTCCTTCTGCCAATCTGACACACTTCACGAGCACTAAAAAACTCCCTAGAAAGGATTTGTTTTGTTCCATATTATCTAATGTATAATTTAACAGCCCATCCTTTCCTTTGGCATTTGCTGTCTAAAAAAACCCTAATTTTCACCTACTGCTATTGCTTTTAATGTCACTGAAAGCTGCATGTTTTATATGCATATATGCAAATTTAAAAGAAATTAGATGCAAATAGTGTAGATATTATACACAGCAAATTTAGATACATATTAACTTTAGATTTCGCTATTCCACCTCAGTGTGTTGCAACCACCGAAGCATAATTTTGGCGCAACACTGCCTCCCATTGTGATTTGCCCAATTATTCTAATATCAAGATTATACATTAAAAGCTAGGCTTTTCTAGCCTCATTGTTTGAAGCGGATCTTTGGCAAAAGAGCTCTATTAAGTCCAATATTAAATTTGAGAATTTAAACACCCAGGCCAAGACTAGGAAAAGAATAACCATGCAGTTAAAACATAGAGCTGGGAGTCAAGTGGCCTGAATTCAGTTCTTATTTCTAACAGATTTCCTGTGTAACCTTGGGAAAATCTGTAAACACCCTGTAAAATAATAGTCACCTTTGGTTTGTGTGTGTGTAGGACAAAGACTGAAACAGGTTTGTGCATTCATGCTCCCTCTAGTGGCTAAACAGAAGCAGTTTTCCTAACAAGGGCCTGATCCTGTAAGGTGCTCCTATGAAGATGTCAATGCTGGTTGATGAGGGCATTCAGCGTCTCACAAGAGGCACTTTGCAGAGTTGGGCTATGACCCAGACTGGACTATTGACATCACTGATGATTTCAAACTTTCAAGGAGGAGGAGGAGGTGCTGATAGAAAATCTCTGAACGGAAACCAGGAAAATGACAAAAGGGATGGTAAGTCTGCCTTCATCTACCCCCTAGATCTCAATAGTTACATCGGTGTGAGCACACAGCTAGGCGCTCTGCCTTCTGAAAAACAATGGCGAGAAAACAGCAGTATTCAAAGCTGTCTAAAAAGCACAGTAGATGGCTATTCACTCCAGCAGCACATGCATTTTGACACCACAGGCTGAGTTGGCAACTCGCTAGAGCTGAGGGTTGTGTCTAATTTCCATATAAATTTACATATACTTAGGGACCAGTTCAGTGGCATATAAACATAACACTGGTTTGTGCCTGACTCTTCCTTGACAGATGAATAAGAATTACCTCAAGATCCCTGCAGTTCATGAGTTTTCTTCTTTCTTTGATAGTTAAAGGCATGACAACCAAAGGCTAATTAGTGGGAGCAGCTCAGGCTTCTAGGTTGACCCTCTGAGATCCACAGAGGTTCTCAAAAGTCCCTCACCCACCATTAATTATTGAAAGAAATGTGCTTCACTATCCGTTTTCTAAACTCTGTTGAAACAATTACACAAGCAAAGATAAAATCAAGAAAAACACATCACCAAAGCTAAGCTACTATTAATAATATTAAACTAAACTAAGAATAAAGCAATACAACTATCAAATCAGAATCAAATCAATAAATCAGCAAGTTTGTTTCAGCACTGGATTGGAATTAAATAATCAAGTTAGTTACATCTTCAGATTAATTTAAAAAACAAACAAACAATCCTTAGAATTTAAAAGAAGGTATCTAAGGAAGTGGTTGTCCATTTGGCTACAAACCCCTATTAAAGAATTTTAGTAAGGCAATCATATGGAAGTGGTTCAAATACTGAAGCCAATTTATTGTCGAATGTTTGAATCATACCCTCAGAGCCAGTTATAAGCTTCCTCTTTAGATGTCAATTCTTTTCTGGTAGGTAACCCTCCCCCCTTCTCCCAGAACAGAGATGTTCAAATCCAGACTTCAACAAAATGAATGTAATAAGCAGAAGTCTGACAACTTTTGTGAATTTTAAACATAGGACATGGAACATGCCTTAATGACTATCTTGATGAGGCAATGTTTGGGGCTAGTTAAAAGTGGGGAATTTTCTTTCTGACACCTTTCTTGTGTGGACTTTCTGGGTGCTCCTACACACATGGACAGCCACAATTTCACACCCTAATGTTAAAAATATAAAAAGGCTGGGACACCTCTCAGCTAATGAAAGCAAAAGACAAAAAAAAGGGAAAATAAGATACTTAAGATGATGGGCTGGGGTGGGGCGGTAGGGCTTGTAAACTCTATAGCTCTCTCAGTCTTCTGAATTTGTAGAGCAGGAGCAGGGACCATAGTCATGAAGACAGATAATGATCTGCTGGCACAGCTCTTCTCACTAGTGGGCCTCCTTCAGGTGCAGGGCGACTGGTCAAAGGTAGGCATAGCCTGTTTTTTGATGTCTTGACTTTCCCGCCTGAAGGCCCAGCTGGCCTTGGAGATTCTGGAACATCATTCTTCCCCCAGGTAACTTGTTTACTCACAAGATGAGGCCTTCAAACAAATGAGGTGTGAGGCCTAGCTTGTAGCCCTGCAACTTGGTCCAGTCAGGTTTGAATGGGATCATCCTTAGCTCGTATTAACTTTGAAAAGTCCCCCTTAAGCCTGCCATTTTTAAAATATGTGCTGTGAATATCACAGAGATGGAATTTGTGACCCTCCCCTCCTACTAGGATTGCTAATTTTGGTTGAATGTGTTCCTGGAGGTTTCATCACATGACATAATCTTTAATTAAAGATTAATCTTTAATTCCTGGAGACTCCAGGACAATTCTGGAGGGTTGGGAACCCTACCTCTTATCCCTCCCCCCCCATGATAATTAACTAACTAACTAAATAAATCCAGTGCCAGAGACCATTTCTGAGGAAGCTGTCGTGGTCCTATCTGGGTGTAAAGTTCGTGAGATGACATTATGTCACCAGTTTCTGGAGAGTTTCACACACATATTGTATAAATATAGCTGATTGCTATGGTTCTTTTCAACAACTAGTCACTCGACACTCATCAATCAGCTGCATTAAAAATCATTTGGATAATTTATGATGAGTGTTATTTTCACAAACAAGACAATTTACAATAATCTTTCTAATTTGAAACCAGGCTGTAAATTAAACAGCATATCTTTGGTAATCTTCACCTTGATAGAGAAAAGTTGCCTTTAAGATTAAATCCATTAAAAAAAAATTAAAAGTTTATATAAGGTCTGTATTCCCATATACTATGTACTCATGCGGGGCTGCCGAGGGAAGATTTGAGCAAAGATTTTAAAAGTGGATGCCTAAAGTTAGGCTCCTAAATAAGTGGTCTGATTTTTCAAAAGTGCTGAGTATACAAGCTCCCATTCAATTCAAAGAACATTTGAAAATCAGACCAGGTATCTGAATATAGACTAAGGAACCTAACTTTAGATTTTCACTGGTGCAACCAGTTTTAGTGGTTCGAATAATGAATTTCCTTTTCTCAAAACCAAAGAAACAAAATAACAACCCATGTAGACAGTGTGATCTAATGTTTAGAGCACAGGACTGGGAGACAGAAGATTTGGGTTCTATTTCTTGGCTCTGCCACTGAGTTGCTGCATGTCCTCAATCAGTGTTTGATCCATGCCTCGTTATGAAAGGACTGTTGTAGAGATGGCTAAAACCCACTTTGAGTATTAAAAGGAATCTTTTTTTCTTTCAAAGCTTTTTGCTAAAACTTAGAATTTTAAACTTGTAACTTCTTTAAAGTAATTGACATATTTTGTCACCCCACATACCTGAGGGAAGACTGGTGTTCCAGAATCTTCAAGGCCCAGCTGGGCCTTGAAGAGGGAAAGTCAAGCAAATATCCAGTACTTTATTTAATGCTGCAGATACAGTGTGTATGGAAGATGCTCAACAAAACATAATTGTTGAATTGTATTTCCTAGTGGCTCACAAGAGGGCAGTGCATTCATATAATCTGCTTAGCTGGGCTGAGAACCTCTTTCAGTGTGTCTCTGTAAAGTCTGTATGTCCTCTAAAAACCACAGCTATCACACAAGTGTTATATTTTTGCATGCCACTTGGCTGATTGCAATTTAGTGTTTCAGCTGTAGTTAGTGTCAAATATTAAGCAGCTTCCGCCTGAAATGTGTTGAAGATGATGATGATTGTTAACTAAGAGGATTCCTGAGAAAGGAGATTGCTCTAAACTCATAAGCCTCAATTGTCTACCAGATCTGTGTTGTGCTCGGATGCATAGAATGGAGAGTGGTGACCCCAGAGAGCCAGTGGCAGCTCATTGATCCTCAGACACCTGGCTTTGGGAGAAGTTACAGCAGTTGTGGGGGGGGGGGCTTGTTCTAACTTCCACCACTGGTGGCATTTACAACCATGGAGGATCAGGCATAATGGCACTTTGCTCTATCATGCCCCTTCTTGCTCCCAACAGGCCCTCTGTTCCTTCCATCTAAGGGTGAAGGGGTGGTTAGCTTGCATGGGAAGCAGCTATGCCAGTGCGCAGGATTATGTGACAGAACAGAATCCAGCTGCTATGAAGGGGAAGCAGTGAAGTGTGTGTGCGCGAGTGTACGTACTGCATAGTCAATTCCTGAGGTGGGTGGGGAAGAGGGAGGAGGGATAGCTTTTTAGAAAACTAATGATGTGTTTAGACCCTGAAACAAAGGATCAGTGCAGCTTGATCCTGAGAGCATGGTGTGGGGTGAGAGTCTAATATATTTTCAACTTATATTTTTAAACGAAAGAAACCTTGATAGATTTTGGCTTGGGCTGTTTGTTTAATGCAGTGAATCTTGTTTTTCCCTTTGAACCATAGATTTCCCCCGGCTGGAGAATGGTAGCATAATTGTCTAAGCCTCAGGTCTGAAATACCTAATCTCTCACCACTCACTGCAGGCTCACTCCAAACCCTCTTCTCTCTCAAGTCCAATACAAAACTAAGTTCCAAGTCGTTTACTGTGTGAATGAAGATCTTCTGACTGAGGTTCTCTGCTGTATATGGCGTTAATGATCCCATGGCACTTTTCTGATAGGTCTTTTGTCCTGTGTCCTTGGTCATAATCCCCATTCATTCCCTAGCCCCGACTCCACCAGAACTGTGTGCTGTGCACCAGTTCTCTTCCATCTGGATTTCAGTGGTGCTGTTATCCTGACTGTAAACCAGTTTACAGGAAAATTAAAAATTCCCACTATGGGTCACTCCCCATATCCCTTTCTTCAGGGCTTGTTTTGTTTCCAAAAACAAAGCTCTGAATCACTGCAAATCAACTTGAACTATGGAGTAAGACCCCCCTGAGGCCTTTCCAGCTTCAGCCAGCTGCAAGGAGAGCCCTTCCCCTAAGGCAACCTCCTTTCCTTTTCCTTTTCTAACAACACTTGAGATCAGCCATGTGATAAACAGGAACTCGGTAAGCCTGCCAGAGTGCCTTTACCCCTTCCCACGTGACTTTATCATTTTATTGATATAGTGCCATAACTGTTCATAGCACTTTCCAAACCTACAGTATCATAACCTTAGTCCCAGATTTGGACCTTAGCGTCCAAAATATGGGGGTTAGCATGAAAACCTCCAAGCTTAGCTACCAGCTTGGACTTGGTACTTGCTGCCACCACCCAAAAATTTAGAGTGTTTTGGGGCACTCTGGTCCCCCTGAAAAACCTTCCCTGGGGACCCCAAGACCCAAATCCCTTGAGTCTCACAACAAAGGGAAATAATCCTTTTTCCCTTCCCCCCTCCAGGTGCTCCTGGAGAGATACACAGACACAAGCTCTGTGAAACTACACAGAGTGACTCCCCCTCTCTGTTCCCAGTCCTGGAAACAAAAGTACTTTCCTCTTCACCCAGAGGGAATGCAAAATCAGGCTAGCAAATCCAACACACACAGATCTCCCCCCCTGATTTCTTCCTCCCACCAATTCCCTGGTGAGTACAGACTCAATTTCCCTGAAGTAAAGAAAAACTCCAACAGGTCTTAAAAGAAAGCTTTATATAAAAAGAAAGAAAAAATACATACAAATGGTCTCTCTGTATTAAGGTGACAAAATACAGGGTCAATTGCTTAAAAGAATATTGAATAAACAGCCTTATTCAAAAAGAATACAAATCAAAGCACTCCAGCACTTATATTCATGCAAATACCAAAGAAAAGAAACCATATAACTTACTATCTGATCTCTTTGTCCTTACTTTAGAAACAGAAGACTAGAAAGTAGAAACTACTTCTCCAAAGCTCAGAGAAAGCAGGCAGACAGACAACAAAGACTCAGACACAAACTTCCCTCCACCCAGAGTTGAAAAAATCTGGTTTCCTGACTGGTCCTCTGGTCAGGTGCTTCAGGTGAAAGAGACATTAACCCTTAGCTATCACCCTTAGCTATCTGTTTATGACATACAGGGACAAGGTCAGTGGCCTGATGACCTTATGTTTTGTGACCCAAATCTGGAAGTCCTTACTCAGATTTTAAGCAGTCCTTCCTCCACCAAACTCTTGTTGAAAGTTGATTCTTTTTTTCTGGAGCTGTACAGTGGCAGAGACCTGGGTTCTATTCCCTGCTAAACCACAGACTTCCTGAGTGACCTTGGGCAAATCGCTTAATCTCTCTGTGCCTCAGTTCCTTGTCTGTATAACGGGGATCATAGCACTGTGCTATCGTCCAGGGGTGTTGTGAAGACAGATATATTAAGATTGTGAGATGCTCAGATATAAGGGTGATGAGGGGCCTTATAAGTACCTTAGGTAGATAACAAGGTATTCTTTTCCAAGGCACAGCCTTCGTACTGCTTTCAGGTTAAAAACAAACCAACCACCTAAATATTTAGACTAATTTCCCCTACTGTTCTTTATAGAATCTCAGTGACAACAGCCTGCAAAAGTTCTCCTTGGAAGACATGCACCTATTTTTTATTTATTATAGAGAGAACTGGGTTGGAAATGGGTTTTCCACCCTGTGAAAATTTTGAAAGAGAGACTCCCCTCCTTCATGTGGGCCAGACATAGCCTGGTGGTTAGGCACTTACCTGGGATGTAGGAGAGCCAGGTTCTAGTCCCTGTATTTCCCACATCCTAGGTGAATACTGTACCCTCTGGGCCATGAAGTCAGTTTCTCTCTCTCACCCACTGAATATTTAATACTTACACAAGTAGAACAGTGACAACATTAGAGACGGGGGGTATGTCTGTACAGCCCATGGCAGTGAGCCTTCCAGCCAGGGTCGACAGACTCAGGCTAGCAGGGCTTGCTCGTGCTCTAAGAATAGCTGTGTAGGCAGTGCCTTGACATTCTGCTGAGGCTCTAAAGCCCCAGCCCAAGCTGTAATGTCACAGCACTGTCTATGCAGCTCAATTTAGAGTGCTAGTGCAAACACCGCTAGCCCAAGCTGTTGACTTGGGCTAGGAGGGTCATTTCCATGGGCTGCATGGACATACCCTGAGAGAGACCCCTGTTTCCACCATAGAATAGCCAATAGCCTCCTGGTTAGGACAGTCACTTGGACTGTGGGGAGACCCAGGTTCAAGTTCTTGGTCCAAATCAGGGTCCTCCTACATCCACCAGGTTATTCCTTGTGTGGGTCTCTCCCTCCCTCTCTCTTTCAGTTTTGGCCAATTGGCATTTTCTGATGGAAAAATTCCTGACCAGCTCTAATTCCACGCAACTTGCACCATTAATTTTTCTGGCCACAATCTCTTCTTTAAAAACTAAAATGCTCTTCTCTTGCACTGCAGTCAATGTGGAAGGCAACAAGGCTGACCTCTGAGACTGAGGAAAGTGCATTTTGAATCTGAAAGGCGAGTGTGTGCCCTGCAGTGTTTGATAAATATCACCCAGTTAGTCCCTGGAAATGTCATTTATGTTCGTTTAACTTCTCTAGTGCATTGCCCCAGGGACAGCTCACTTTTGCATGGGATATGGCACTCACTTTGTTGTTTTCCACCGGGCTGGAGCTTTATCAGCCCATGCTCACAGGAAATAAACAGCCATTAGTTCTGTTCAATGACAGCCCTCTTCATTTGCTGTATGTACCATCACTTTATGACTGCCATAGAATATGGAACCCACGGTTGCAGTCTCTGGCTATTGATTCATCTTCACTGCTTTTTAATGTGCCCTCTATCATTTCTTGTATTGTTTGTTTCTTCTCATAATATAAATGTTGTGCAAACACCTTTTAATAAACTTGATCATTTGCACAGGGACATGCCATTTAAATACACAGATTAAAACATTGACTTTTAAACCCACTATTCCATTGGATGCAGATCTAACATATAGCAAGCACTCCTACTCATGTCCAGACGAATAGCAGAATGCAAGAACCTGTCACTACCAGGGTTAGTGAATCTGTCCACGACTTTCAATAATTAAAAGGCACATTTATCGTTATGGGGACTGAAATCAAACTGACATTAGCTGACACTATCTACATTTTCTAGCTTGGTTTTCCATTGAACGATTTATCTTTCCTGCTTTTTAATGATTTGCAAGTGTACCCACATAGAGATAAAATGGAGAAGTATCGCTGACGTAACACAACAAATATTTGAAGGTATAACCCTCAAGAGTGAAAATTACACTATTGGAGTGGTAGAACTAGGAGCAATGGGATGAGATTTAGAAGGGAGGAGTCAGAATTTGAGTGCTTTACCCTCAGTGTCTGGTTTATGGCCATGTTAGCCCTAAACATTTTTAGTGGGCCAAGACTTGAAGATCCTCCATGCTAACAAGTATAGGGGCAGCCTACCTGTTTGTCTCTGGAGCTCCACCATAACTTCCATAGACCCCCAGCATGGGCTCTAGTTTCTGCATCAATGCCTGAAGCATCATTTAAGCTGCTTGCAGAGGATGATGAATGAGCTTGCTGTATCATGTGCTGCATTCGATACAATTGAAATGGTAGCTCTTGCATCCACATCCATCTGACGTGATTATCCTTCCTCTGCTGGAGTCATCCTGCATCCATGTGAGAACCTTGATGCAGGGCTTGTTCCTGCAAATCCTCACTCATGAGCAGGCCTTACTCATGTGAGTAGCCCCATTTACTTCAATGGAGCCGCTTGTGTGAATAAGGATTATGTGTGAGAGTGAGTGTTTGCCAAATTGGGCCCCAGGTTACCATCTGCAAAGTTATGTCTTTTGAGCTACTCAGTTAGTCCTGGTTCTGTTGCAGGTCTTCCTGTCATGTCTCACTGCCTATGTTGTACCTTTACTGCCATTAGTCTTTTCCTGGAACTTTATTCTCCTGCTTACAGGTGCGTTTTCCTTGCACTGTTGACACATTAAATTCATACACTAACATGCAGCTTCCGAATGACCCATTATGCCATATCAAACGCATCCTCATCTACCTGACATTTTTCTTGCAAGTCTCATTGTTAGGAGGGTAGATGTAGGCAGTCTTTAGCTAGGAATCAAGTCCTGGAGTGTCACCTGGAAGCGCATTCAAAGCCAGGGCAGTCCATAGAAACTTTCAAGTGTGCTGGGATTGGGATGGAATTTGGAGAATGCGATCCCTGCTGGAATCTACCTGTCAGTTGGGTGTCCCTCGCTTCATTGCTTCTGTAGGCCAAGCTTACTACACACACCAGGGGCTCTATGTGCATTCCTCTATACCACCCCCCTGGTGTCTCAGCCTCTCACCCGCCTTTATCTCAGGGACTTACTGAAATACCCCCTCTCTGTTGCTCATGCCAGAGGTTCTGGGCATCCCCCATTCCCTTGCCCATGCCAGGGCTTCCCCATTCCCCGTCCTACCAGGGTCTCACATTCTCCCTCCATTCCTTCCTTTCTTTCAAGTCTTCTGATTCTGCTCCCCCACCATTCTTTCTTTTCAGGGTGCTGACATTTTAACCTCAAGAGGGACATGGACAGAGCTAAAATGAAGACTATTCTTACATGGAATGTGCTGATTTCTGCTGTCAACCATTTCTTTGCTCTATACCGAATTACAGAAATGATTGAAGCTGCTGGTTTTGCTAACCAGATGTAAGGGGTCCATTTCCCTCTTCTGGTTTTTCCATCGTTCACAAAAATCAGCAGGGTTTTGCCCATTGAGACCTAGAAGATTCCCTGAAATTTTGGAATTGACAGATGCAGTGTTCCAAACTTATCATGTTACATCCAACCAGAGAAAAGCCATCAAGATGAGTGTAGGGGCCTCACAAGCCTAATCACTTATGGTAAAAATATTATTTACTGAGCTGTGACCATCATCCTACAGACATAGGAGAAGACCCAGTGTGAAATCCTGTCCCCACTGAAATCAATGGGAATTTTGCCATTGATTTCAATGGAGCTAGGATTTTACCCAGTCTTGGCCCCAATTTTTGGTTTGAACCAATGGTGTCCACCATATTTTCAGGAACTTCTAGTGGATTTTACAAAACTAGAATATTGAGATTATTCACCTATCATTTTAATCCGCTGATGATTGAATAATTTTTTAAATATAAGTTATGCAAACAAACATATATAAGTTATAGGCAATAAACAGATCTGGCTGAAACATTTTTAGGGGTGGGAGCAAAAAATGGCTTTTCAACTGAAACCAAATTTTTTATTAGTCCAGATTATTTATTATTAAAAAATGAAACAAACTGAAAATGAAACATTTGGGAGGGGGGAATTTTTGGTGTAAAATTTGTTTTCAAACTGAAAACACAAATTTCTAAACCAAAAACAAAAAATTTTGTTTTTGGTTTTCAAAACCAATTTTTGGTGAAAAATTTTGAAACAATTTTTTTTAACTGGCACTGGTTGAAAAGAGCAATTATTCTTCATGAGAAATTTTGAAAGCAATTTTTTTCCAAAATTTCCCATGAAAAATAATTGATATTTTTCAACTAATGATAGTTAAAATGTGTTTTATTTAAAAACTGTTGGATGCAAATGTTTTAAACATTTACTATCTTCTTGATGATCATTTGATTCCAGTACTTATACAAAGATATATTAAGAATATTTGTCAATAGTATTTTTACCTATCTAAATGATACTGAGGCATCAATGAGTTATTCCTCACATTAGCAGATGGTGGCTCAGTAAGAAGATATGTTTTCATACCCTCACAATTTATTCCCAGACTAAACAAAGCCACTTAGATAATAGGGCTAATTTATTTCAATCTATGTTAATATATTTCTTATCAAACTCCATCAGCCTACTACATCTGAAGATTGTCTAGACTTTGGATAAGAGTCTTCTTTATGATATATGAAAAGCATCATTAGAATTTCAATACAACACAGCAATTTTTGTGTTAATTAGGTAAGACCATTTAAAGTGCTAAAGTAATGTTAAGCATTTGTAGCAAGAAGCACCATAAAATATGGTGATCAGAAATGTGGCACAGGGCAGTTATAAGGACACACGATTGTTTTGTTTTGTTACAGACATTATTGCTTGCACACAGGTGAGATAAGAGGGGCTGTAAAATTTGCATTATCTGAAACCAAGCTCTTTCTTTTATTCTGTGTCTTTGTTATAATTTTTATTGCCTGTTTTGAAAGGTGTTAGAGGAAGCTGATTTTAAAAGAGGTCAATCCAATTTTTCTGCCAGCAAAAGCTTATATTATGGCATTTAAATGTGTTTCTGCAAGTATGATAAGCTAAATAGGATTTAGGTCAGTTCTCTACATTTTATCATTTTATTGTTATAGCTGAATAACTGACTAATTTAATAATTCACCTATGTTTAATGGACAAATATGCCAAAAATAAGGATTTTTAAGAAATAAATAAATATAAGGTTTCTAAACTAAGATTCATGCTTTTTAAATGTAATTGACATTTTTAAAATGTTGACAAACAAATGCTGTCTGTACCAAACGACAAGGTAATCACTCTCCCATTACACTGGGCCAGTTTTACACAGCTCCTTAAAGATTTTTTTTATACAACTTTACTATGAATCCTTAAATGTTACATGTCAATAAGCAATTTGAGCTTTAGGGGTGAACTTGACAGTTCATTTTACATTATATATTTAAATATTCAAAGAAAACTGATTAATATGAATTTAGAGAGACCAAGTGGGTGAGGTAATATCTTTTATTGGACCAACTTCTGTTGGTGGGAAGTGAAAGCTTTTGAACTTGATAGATTTTACATGATTTTAGTAAGTCACATTTTCTCACCTTTATTTTTAATCCAAAAAATGTAATTGGACATTAACAAAAACAAATAGAATAAAAACACATATCAAAGTAAAATTATAGTGTAGGACAGGGGTCGGCAACCTCTGGCACGCAGCTTGCCAGAGTGCTTACCCTGGCAGGCCGGGCCAGTTTGTTTACCTGCCGTGTCGGCTGGTTCGGCCAGTCATGGCTCCCACTGGCTGCAGTTTGCCATCCTAGGCCAATGGGGGTGGCGGGAAGCTGCGGCCAGCACATTCCTCGGCCCGCACCACTTCCTGCAGCCCCCATTGGCCTGGGACAGTGAACCATGGCCATGGGAGCCACGGTTGGCTGAACCTGCCGACGTGGCAGGTAAACAAACTGGCCCGTCCTGTGAAGGGTGCTTACCCTGGTGAGCTGCGTGCCAGAGGTTGCCGACCTCTGGTGTCGGACCTTTTTATTGTGTTCTGTATCTCCTGAGTTTAGCCGCTGTATTTCTGGTAGCAAATGATATGCAGAGATGAGGTGGACTGCAAAGATCTCTGTCTGTTCAGAAGGACAGTGTGTTCTAGTGGATAAGCTATGGGACTAGAATCCAGGAGATATTGTATTTCTGGCTCTGCCTCTGATCTGCTGTGTGATGTTGGAAAGCCACTCCAACACTTTCTTTTCTTTGTTTTTATAAACAGTAGCATGCTGTCTCCTGGGAGTGTATTGTTTCCTCTTCAAACTTCTTTCCTATCAGGGTGGGTACACTATGGACAAATTTTATTAAAGGAAAACAGGAAGTTCAAAAAGGGTAAGAGGGACTCTTCACCAGGAAAGAATTCTGAAGTAACATTTTCAAAGGCAATTAGATCAGAGCTGGAGGGGGGGGACACTTCAGGCCTGCGCCTTTGATGTCAGTGTGAGTTTTGTCTGTGAGAAACTGTATCCCCAACATTCCTCAAAGTATGTGTGCGTGGACACGGAGCTAATGCTCAAATGTTCTAATTTTACAGATTTTGTGCCAGTAACTAAGTTCTTTAGATGCCATATCCTGAAATCCTTACCCAAGACTAAGTCAAGTAAAACTTCCTATGAAATGCAACCTGAGTCAGTCAGGAGCACAGCATTTAACCCTTCATGATTATTAGAAGCTCTGGGTTTTTTCTGTCACCATCCAGTAGTACTATTTTTAAGATGTCCAAAATCATCGCATGTACAATGAGTGTAACTAGCCACTAGGTGTCACTGTTATTCTGTAGAGATACAGGGACAAGGTGTTCATATAAAACTGTATAAAGCAATTTTGGATAACTGATATTTTTCTTTTCCTACACCTATGTGGGTAGAAATTGAAGTTAACCAATAGTCCAACGTTATGGGCTGTAGAAGAGTGTTGGTGGGGATTTCAAATCCACTCCAAAATTGAGGCTTCAATCAAGGATGCTGGAACAATTTGTACAGTGTGGGTGCTGAGAGGCATTGAACCAAACTGTAAACTCTGACTATGATGGAAACCACTTCAAGCCAGGGGGTGCGGCAGTAACCCCAGCATCCCTAGTTCCAGCATCTATGGCTTCAATGTTTCCTAATGGAATCAAACTCTTGGAGGGTTAATTTGTGCTTAATAGTGTGGAGAAACAGAGACAGATGGTGGCATTTACCTGTCTGTTCCTTTGTTGCCTCAGCCGGTAATAAAATTGTAGGGGGTCCTTCAAGTGAAAAATAAGGAGCAAGAGGGGAAGTAGTGGGATTTTTTAGGATACAGTGAAAGCCAGGTAACTGAGCAGTGAAGTCTGGGAGGCTGGGTAGTCGGGAAGCAATGGCTGAGAAGAGGGAAGAGTTCTGATAGAGAGGTTCTTGGGAGTAGAAAGGGGCAAGGCGACAAGAGATCTGTTGTGAGGAACAGGGGACTAGCTACCAACATGAAGTGCGTACACGTGCTGGAAGAACCAGTCTCCGCAGTATGCCAATAGTTTCCCCAAGGAAACCTGACATTACACACAATCTAATCACTAACACAGCAGACTTTCAGCTAACAAGTTTTGTCTTCACTGACAATAATGGTGTGCTTTTACCACAGGATAACTAATGCACGTTAGCTATCTCTTTGTAAAAACACAGTGGAGGTAAGGCACGGTAGTTTTACCGTGAGGTAAACTAGTGAGATCAATCAAGGATGGAGTGTATAGCGCTGAACTTACCTAGCTACCTCATGGTAAATGCTTCCAGTACTTTGTCTCTGCTAAGATTTTATAGCAAGGTAACTAGCCCATATTTGTTATCTCATTGTTAAAAAAAGCCCCACACCTTTGTGTCGGTGAAGACAAAAAGCCACAGAGTTCTAATATTGGTTGATAAAGCACTAAAAGAACTGTAAAAAATGTTGTCTCTGGAAATTTTAAATTGTTGATTCGCCACTGGGCCCGAGCATGCCCTCTCTTTCTGGTTTATTCCCCCCAACCCTGACATACCTTCTCCCTCCTCTCATGCTGACTGGGAGAGAAGAGGTACCTGTGCAAGAGACAGAGTAGCTGGTGTAAGGGTGGAGTAGGCACCTCACACCTATGGAAAGTCCCACTACATATGAGGAATTCTCAGATATCTTCAGCTGCTTTAGGCTCTCATTGCATGATATAAGCAGCATAAAGTGAACGTGGCAAACTGGGGAATCCAATCAATTGCGTTGTGTATGTAGAACAGACCTGGCTACAGTGATGGCATAAAGAGAGAGTAGATGGTGGAAATGACCAGTGTACATTTTCTTCACACGTATTCACATGGGATTGGAAAATGTAGGCACATTTTGGTACAGAGTGATTCCTTTCCTTCCCAACACGCCAATATTGACAAAGTTACTGATGTCACTTAGAACACAACTGAGCTCTTAGTCACAGTAGCTCACTTTAAACTCCTTTCCAGACGAGGGAAGGCTTGTATCAAAAGCAGTAATGGCAGAGCTAACCAATACCCATATTGAAATAAATATCTGAGAGGGGAACAGGCAGAGGGAGTTAAAAACCAATGCTCAGTAATAAGATGGGCTCATTGGAGAGGAGAGCAGATGCAGCTAAATTTGATTGGCCATTTACAGAAGCCAGTTGAAACTCTGTCTTTAAGATAGAGGCTTAGTGATACATTAATTCAATGAGGCTTCCTTTGCTTTCCTCTACTAAATAGCCAAGCTGCGTAGGTAGCTGAGTGACAGCCTCGGCTGCTTGCTCTTATCCACAAATTTATAGTGAGATTTCAAAAGCATGTAAATTAGGTGCCCAGCTCCCATTTATGTTCAGTGGATGTTGGGCATCAAACTCCCTTAAGCACTTTTGAAACTCCCACTTTGAATGTGTTTTGGAAGGAACATAGAAATAGCTGACTGGGTCAGACACCTAGAGAAGCTACTCCAGTGTCATGTCTCCAGTGGTGATCAACACCAGATGCTTCAGAGTAAGAGATGAAAAACTCCACAGCAGGCAGATAATCTTATCCTCTCCCTAAAGAGTTAGAGATTGGTTTCAAACATGAGGTTTTATTTCCCTTCCAAACATTTTTATTTGGCATTTACCCTTCTAAATCTGGCAATTCTTGTTATCCATATAAAAGTCCAGTCCTCCTTTGAATCTTGCTAAGAATTAAACTACAGCTGGAAGAGTATTTCTGTTACTGTACTAAGAATCTGATGGGGACCTTGAATACAGCTGCTTGTTGGAGTGCAGCCAGTGTTGTACTAAATCTAACACCTCTGCACCATATTGGGTCTCTCTTGCACCTTTCAGCAACTGTCAATCTTGCTGCAAAAAGCATACTGGCTTCTTTAGCTGGTGCCCCCCTACATGATATTTGAAAAGTTGCAAGACTGACTACCTTCTTTGTAATTTGTGCAGCTGCTCTGTGGATGATGTTGGCATAGCTGTGAAGCTAAACCACCAGTTTGGTGGGCAGTCTGATCAAGATGAATGTCAGCTGTTTATAACCCAAAGTTTAGGGTAGGCAACCTATGGCACGGGTGCCGAAGGCGGCACGCGAGCTGTTTTTCAGTAGCATTCACACTGCCTGGGTCCTGGCCACTGGTCCGGGGGGCTCTGCATTTTATTTAATTTTAAATGAAGCTTCTTAAACATTTTTAAAACCTTATTTACTTTACATACAACAATAGTTTAGTTATATATTATAGACTTATAGAAAGAGACCTTCTAAAAACATTAAAACATCTTAAATTAGAGTGAATGAATGAAGACTCGGCACACCACTTCTGAAAGGTTGCTGACCCCTGCCCCAAACTGTTAAATTGCTCATCTCTTTCAGAGCCGTGGCAACACACCAAATATTAATGGAGTGATTATGCATCCGCATGGGAAATTCAAAAAGATCCTAATCAGTCTAAAATCAGTTTGAAAAAAAATTGGATTAATTTGGTCAGGGAAAATAACCCACTTCCTCCCCTGACGAACCAAGGGACAGACCCCACCCATGTACATATTCACTACAACAACACTGACTTAGACTCTAAATACACTCTCTGGGTGGCATACCCAAGGTCACTTATTCAACGATGCTTTAAAAACTCCCGCAACCCAATCTGGGTCTATGCTGGTTATGTGCTATGTATGTATCTTGTGAACCTTGTAACCGATACTTATAACTTCTCATAACTCAAGCCTGACCCCAGATGTACAATACCTTCCCTCTTAACTTGTGTTAATTTGATTTTAAACATTAGCTTTCATAAAAAAATTTAATTTGTTTTAGAGATTTTTTTTTTGGTTTTTGTTTTGTTTTGCTTAGTTCTCTTTTGAAATGTAATTATACGTGTTGCTGTGGCACCAGCAGAGAGAGTACAACCCATTGCATGCTGGATTCTGCCCCTGGCTTTGGCCACTATACCCTGCTCTAGTGGTGTATAGGAGCTGTAGGGGAACCTCAGTGAAAGAATTCCCCTACCACAGGAAACAGCATAGAGCCCATGTAACCAGTCCAATCCTGCTCACCCTTACAGGACCTGTTGAGCTGGGAGGCACGGGCAGGGGCAGGTAGGTGAATCAGGGGTAGAAGGGAGCGTGCATGTAGCACTCATTGTTATATGGAGTCTGGGCTGTCCATCAGCCCAAGTACCATAAACTGAGTGTAAAATTCATCTCCTTTGATCACCTGATATAAAACATTGCCCTTGAGCTCAAAATGGAGTATCTGCACAACTAAGTTGAATCACTTCACTCTCTATGAGGGATATTCCTTTTTTGTATACCCTACAGAGGAAGGCCTCACTCTGTTGCTCCATGCTCAAATTAGAGGGACCCAGCAATTTATCTACATCTACGGGATCCTGTTCCCCACCTATCAATACAGCCGGGATGTCCAGGTGGGTTCAGGTCAGGTTGTCTTCCATCTATGTTGGACTAGCACTTTCTCCCACCCACGAGCCAGTGTTTTCCCGCTGCTGGTCCCTGTCTTCATGCCTGGTGACTCTTCTTTCCCACTTGGCTTTATGGGATTTTGTCTGAGCTATGAACAAGTCTTCATTTGTAAATGTAGAATGCTCTCCCAGGGTCTTCTCCACCTGGGAGGGAGTTTCCCTGATTTCTTCCATCAGTATTTGTAGCAGGTGTCAGAAATCCAGCCAGTCTTGACCTGTCAGACCAAAGTGGTCCTCCTTGGCTATTGAACATAAGAACACAAGAATGTCCATACTGGGCCACAGCAATGGTCCACCTAGCCCAGTGTCCTGTCTTCCAACAGCAGCAAAGAATCCTGTGGCACCTTATAGACTAACAGACGTTTTGGAGCATGAGCTTTCGTGGGTGAATACCCACTTCCTCAGATGCATGACATGCATCTGAGGAAGTGGGTATTCACCCTCGAAAGCTCATGCTCCAAAACGTCTGTTAGTCTATAAGGTGCCACAGGATTCTTTGCTGCTTTTACAGATTCAGACTAACACGGCTACCCTCTGATACCTGTCTTCCAACAGTGGCAAATGCCAGACGTTTCCAAGGGAATGAACAGAACAGGGCAATCATTGAGTTATCCATCCCCTGACATCCAGTCCCAGCATCTGTCAGAGAATGGGGTTGTATCCCTGACCATCTTGGCTCATAGCTCCATGAACTATGGAACTTGGCTTCATGAACTTAACTAATTCTTTTTTGAACCCAGCTATATTTTTGGCCTCCACAACATCCCATGGCAATTAGTTCCACAGGTTGACTGTGCATTGTGTGAAGAAGTACTTCATTTTGTTTATTTTAAATCTGCTGTGTATTAATTTCATTGGATGACCCCTGTTTTCTGTGTTATGTGAAGGGGTAAATAACACTTCCTTATTCACTTTCTCCACACCGTTCATGATTTTATAGACCTCTATCATATCCCCCCTCACTCATCTCTTTTCTAAGATGAACAGTCCCAGTCTTTTTAATCTCTCATCATATGGAAGCCGTTCCATACCCTTTAATCATTTTTGTTGCCCTTCTCTGTACCTTCTCCAATTCTAATATGTCTTTTTTGAGATGGGGAGACCAGAACTGCACGCAGTATTCAAGGTGTGGGTGAACTCTGCATTTATTTAGTGGCATTATATTTACTGTCTTAATATCTAGCCCTTTCCTAATGGCTCCTAACTTTCTGTTTGGTTTTTTTTGACTGACACTGCACTTTGAGTGAATGTTTTCAGAGAACTATTCATGAAGACTCCAAGGTCTTTGAGTGGTAACCACTAATTTAGATTCCATATTTTTGTATGTATACTTGGGATTACATTTTCAAATATGCATAACTGTTGTAATCACATCACTATTATAATGGTGACATGATTCATTTGTCCTTCCTCTGCTGACCCTACCTTCTCAGTGAACGCAAATCCTGAAATCACTTCAGAAGTCAGTTTTAATTCTGAAAAGATCAAGAAAAGAAACACCCATGATGATAGCAATGTTTGGATTTTTTTTAAAAGAAGAAATGTAAATAGATTTTCTGAAATACTAGTATTAGCCTTTGCTAGGGAGAAAGAGAGATCATGTTTTATTCCCAGTAAAGCATGCGATGGGTTCGATGGATCTCTCATTGGTTATTATAGCATTGTTGAAACAATTTAGATGTCTTTTAACCCATTTTAAAAATTACATTTGTTTTTTAAAAAATCGTTAGGAAAAACTTAGCGCTTGCAATATCAAAGCTTTTAAGTTTTTCAGATTTACATAAAGACGAATTGATAAGTATTTAAAATATTTTAGATGAATCTTGTTTTAAATCAATGTACATTGAGTAATATATCAATTCAACATGTTAGCTTATAAAATTTATCGCTACCTTTATTTGGTTGAACCATAGAACTTTTTGGGAAAGGTCTATTATGTTTCCTAGCTCAGGGGTTCTCTAACTTTTCTGTAGTGTGGGACCACATGCTTAGATTCAGCGGTGATAGGCACTATGTAAAAATCTTAAATACATTTCAATAGAGAGAGTGTCTATGGACCACTACATCTCACACTCGTTATCTCATCATAACACTTTTGTGGCAACTGGAGCAACTGCTTGTGTAGTGACATCCCTGGAAGGTATCATCACTGAACCAGGCACTAGAGCTCTTTGAAATTTTTTTGAAAACTTGTCATAGAAAAAGGGACAAACGTTGCACTAAAATTTTCAGGAACAGATTTCCCGGTGTGTTGTTTAAACCAGCTCTACCTGGATCCTCTGAACCTAAAGACTTGTGCCTCTATTGTTTGAGCTAAAGAGGCAGAGGTGAGAGTCTCAGGGTACATCTACACTACAGGATTATTCCGATTTTACATAAACCGGTTTTGTAAAACAGATTGTATAAAGTCTAGTGCACGCGGCCACACTAGGCACATTAATTCGGCGATGTGCGTCCATTGTCCGAGGCTAGCGTCGATTTCTGGAGCATTGCACTGTGGGTAGCTATCCCGTAGCTATCCCATAGTTCCCGCAGTCTCCCCCTCCCCTTGGAATTCTGGGTTGAGATCCCAGTGCCTGATAGGGCAAAAATCATTGTCGCGGGTGGTTCTGGGTACAGCCTCACCCCTCCCTCCCTGAAAGCAGCAGACAACCGTTTCGTGCCTTTTTTTCCTGGGTGAACTGTGCAGATGCCATAGCACGGCAAGCATGGACCCTGCTCAGATCGATACCGCAATAGTGGACATTGTAAACACCTCACGCATTCTCGTGCAGTCTATGCTGAACTGGAACCTGCAAAGCCAGGCGAGGAAGAGGAGGCAGCTACGGCAGCGTGGCGACAAGAGTGATGAGGACATGGACACAGAATTCTCTCAAACTGTGGGCCCCTGCGCTTTGGAGATCCTGCTAGTAATGGGGCAGGTTCTAGCTATTGAATGCTGATTTTGGGCCCAGGAAACAAGAACAGACTGGTGGGACCACATAGTTTTGCTGGTGTGGGACGATTCGCAGTGGCTGCGAAACTTTCGCATGCGTAAGGGCACTTTCATGGAACTTTGTGACTTGCTTTCCCCTGCCCTGAAACGCCATAATACCAAGATGAGAGCAGTCCTCACAGTTGAGAAGCAAGTGGCAATAGCCCTCTGGAAGCTTGCAACGCCAGATAGCTACCAGTCAGTCGGGAATCAATTTGGAGTGGGAAAATCTACTGTGGGAGCTGCTATGATGCAAGTAGCCAAAGCAATCATTAAGCTGCTGCTACGAAAGGCTGTGACTCTGGGAAACGTGCAAGTCATAGTGGATGGCTTTGCTGCAATGGGATTCCCTAACTGTGGGGGTGCGATAGATAGAATCCATATCCCTATCTTGGCACCGGAGCACCAGGGCACCCAGTACATAAACCGCAAGGGGTACTTTTCAGTGGTGCTGCAAGCACTGGTGGATCACAAGGGACGTTTCACCAACATCCACGTGGGATGGCCAGGAAGGGTTCATGACGCTTGCTTCTTCAGGAACACTACTCTGTTTAAATGGCTGCAGCAAGGGAATTACTTCCCAGACCAGAAAATAACAGTTGGGGATGTTAAAATGCCTGTAGTTATCCTGGGGGACCCAGCCTACCCCCTGATGCCATGGCTTATGAAGCCATACACAGGCAGCCTGGACAGTAGTCAGGAGCTGTTCAACTACAGGCTGAGCAAGTGCAGAATGGTGGTAGAATGTGCATTTGGCCGTTTAAAGGCGCGCTGGCACACATTACTGACTCGCTCAGACCTCAGCCAAACCAACGTCCCCTTTGTTATTGCTGCTTGCTGTGTGCTCCACAATCTGTGTGAGAGTAAGGGGGAGACCTTTATGGTGAGGTGGGAGGCTGAGCCAAAACCCCTGGCCACTGATTACGCGCAGCCAGACACCAGGCTGATTAAAAGAGCACACCATGAAGCGGTGCACACCAGAGAAGCTTTGAAAATGAGTTTCATCATGGGCCAGGGTACGGTGTAACTGTTGTGTTTGTTTCCCCTTGATGACCCCCCCCCCCTTGATTGACTCATTCCCTGTAAGCAACCCATCCTTCTCCTTCGATTACAGCTTGCTTAAGGAAATAAAGTCACTATCGTTTAAAAATCATGTATTCTTTATTAAAAAGTCATTATAAAAAGAGGGAGAGGAATGATAAGGTATCCCGGGTGTGGCTTGGGAGGAGGATAGGAGGGAAGGAAAAGGCTACTAAAAACATTTCAGTGTAATGACAGCCTTTTGGTTGGGCTGTCCATGGGTAGAGTGGGCGGGTGCACAAAGCCTTCCTCCACTCATTCTTACACGTCTGGGTGAGAAAGATATGGAACATGGTGAGGGTGGTTACACAGGGGCTGCAGCGGCACTCTGTGACCCCGCTGCTCTTCCTGAAGCTCCACCAGCCGTCAGAGGATGTCAATTTGATCGCGCAGCAGCTCCAGCATTGCATCCCACCACCGCTGATCTTCCTGCCTACACCTCTGATCTTCCTGCCGCCACATCTCATCTCGAGAGTCCCTCCTGTCCTCACGTTGGTCCCTCCTGTCCTCATGTTCACTGGCATCTTTCCTGTAATTTGATACCACGTCCTTCCACTGATTCAGATGAGCTCTTTCATTGCGAGTCACTTCCATGATTTCCAAGAACATTTCGTCTCGCATCTTCTTTTTCCTCCGCCTTATCTGAGATAGCCTTCGGGATGGAGTAGGGAGACTTGAAAAATGTGCAGCTGCATGAGGGAGGGAAAAAAGGGAGAGAAGTATTTAAAAAGATACATTTTACAGAACAATGGTTATACTCTTTCACAGTGAACAACACTATTCACCTTACATAGCACATGTGATTTCACTACAAGGTCGCATTTTGCATCTTAATATTGAGTGCGGCTCTGGTGTTACAGATCTCACAGACGCAGGTCCAGGCAGCAGAATTCAGCTTGCATGCGGCCATGGTAAGCCATTGTCTTTTGGCTTCTGCATCCTTCATATACACAGTGCTCTCCTTTCCCAAATACCAAGCAAAGCCCGTTCAGTGCTGCTTCTTTCCTGTTAACATGCAGCAGCAGAAGCCACACCCTCAGGGCTGGTGCTACCATTTAGGCAGCTGAGGGCACCAGAATAATTGGTGGGCACTGTTTTGCCGGAGGGGGCGGCAGGCGGCTCCGGTGGAGCTGCCGCAGTTGTGCCTGCGGATGGTCGGCTGCTCGCACGGCTCCGGTGGACCGCCCGCAGGCATAACTGCGGCAGCTCCACCGGAGCCACGGAGCACTGGACCCTCCGCAGGCACCACTGCAGCAGCTCCAGCAGAGCCGCGGGACCAGTGCGTGGGGCGGCGAAATTGCCGTCCGCCTAGGGCGCTCAAACCCCTAGCGCCAGTCCTGCACACCCCCCCTCCAATTCTGTGGAATGATCGCTTTACCCCTCCCCTCACCGCATGGCTGGTATCAAGGAAGATCACTGCTAATCACCCCCCTCCCCCCGCCCACTGCGTGGCTGGTAGCAGGGAAGATCCCTGATAGCCAAACGCGAAAAAGCTCAGCACTATTCCACTCCCCCTGCTTGGCTAGCGCAAGGAAGGATTTCTTTTAAGCAACAGGCAAACAGGCCAGTAGGAATGGCCATCTCCGTCCCCTTACTTAAATTCCTGAATTTCAACCAGGTTACCATAAACGATATCACTTTCCTGAGGATAACACAGCGAGATAAAGAATGGATGTTTCTTGAATGCCAGCAATCACCAGGACTATATGCAGCTAGGCTTTGTCATGCAATGATACCCGATTACTTGCTACATGCATGGTGTGGTAAAGTGTCCTACCATGGTGGACGGAATAAGGCTGCCTTGCCCAGAAACCTTCTGCAAAGGCTTTTGGAGTACCTCCAGGAGCGCTTCATGGAGATGTCCCTGGAGGATTTCTGCTCCATCCCCAGACATGTTAACAAACTTTTCCAATAACTGTACTGGCCACGTATGCATCCCAAGTCCTCAGGGCAAATCAATCATTAAAAAATGCTTGCTTTTAAACCATGTTTTATATTTACCAAGGTACACTCACCAGAGGTGGCTTCCATGGCTTCACTGTCTGGGCTAGTGGCTTGGGAGGGCTGGGAGGGTAATTCCATCTGGGTCACAAAAAGCTCCTGGCTGTTGGGGCTAACGGAGTGCTGTGTGCTCTCTGCAAGCTCATCCTCCTCTTCCTCCTCCTCATCTTCCCTGTCCACAGAATCCTCAGGCATGGCTGAGATTACCACCCCAACCTTGGAATCCAGGGACAGGGGTGGGGTAGTGGTGGCGGACCCCCCCTAGAATTGCATGCAGCTCAGCGTAGAAGTGGCATGTTTTCGGCCCTGCCCCAGACCTTCCATTTGCTTCTTTGGGTTTCTGGTAGGCTTGTCTGAGCTCCTTAACTTTCACTTTGCACTGCACTGAGTCCCTGGTGTGGCCTTTCTCCATCATAGCCTTGGAAATTTTTTCAAATATTTTTTCATTTCGTCTTTTGGAATGGAGTTCTGTTAGCACAGAATCCTCTCCCCATATAGCGATCAGATCCAGTACCTCCCATGTGGTCCACGCTGGAGCTCTTTTTCGATTCTCAGGAGACTGCATTGTTATCTGTGCTGATGAGCTCTGTGTGGTCACCTGTGCTGATCAGAGCTCCATGCTGGCCAAACAGGAAATGAAATTCATAAGTTCGTGGGGCTTTTCCTGTCTACCTGGCCAGTGAATCCGAGTTGAGATTGCTGTCCAGAGCGGTCACAATGGTGCACTGTGGGATACCGCCCGGAGGCCAATACCGTCGATTTGCGGCCACACTAACCCTAATCCGATATGGTAATACTGATTTTAGCGCTACTCCTCTCGTTGGGGAGGAGTACAGAAACCGATTTAAAGAGCCCTTTATATCGATATAAAGGGCCTCATTGTGTGGATTGGTTTAACGCTGCTAAAATTGGTTTAAACGCGAAGTCTAGACCAGGCCTGGCCTGGCCGCTTTATTCTGGATGAAAGAGCCAGGGTGGCTGAAGAGGGTGCTAAAAGCCCCAGATCTAGCGTATGGAAGATAGTCCTGGCACAGGAACTGACAAACACAGCCATAAGGTGTCTTCCAAGTCCTATATTAGGGGCATCTAAAGGTGTGTTTCAGGGGTGGTGCTGCAGCATGTAGCCCTGTAGCTTGTAGCAATGCTCTGCCACAGCACTAGGCAAGGCAATGACTCTAGCCCCAACACCTGGGCACCTGAATGAGTGGCACAGGCCCAGTTCTTGACCTTGAGTTGAAAGGGAGAGGGAGAGTCATAGCTCTGCTAGTGACACCAGACTCTGCAAAAGTTGCAGAAAGGGGTGCGGGAGGCTCCCTCCTTTGGCACTGACTTTCAGAATAAACTATGTCTTTGTGGGGAAGCACACACTGCACTTCCAAAGAGGCAGCTTACGAGCCATTCCAAGCATGATCCTGGAGGTATTTTGCCTGCCTCAGCACAGCAGGCTGCAGCAGCAGCCAAAATGCAGATAGAATCTGTGTCTGATGTGCGGCCTCTTCTGTCCCCATAATGCAGCTAAGCTATGGCTTTGAAAGCTACTGTAGAGTCCAGATTTTATAAGGCACTTGAGATCGTCTAGGGTAAAAGGCTTTGTATGATACGTGTAAGATCATAATTATTAGCACTTTGGATTTATTTCCATTGCTTTACGTGACATAATGGATGCTCTGAAGAACAGTATTGCATATGTTCTACCACACAAAAAGATTACATATTTCAAGGTTTCAGGTACTAGACAGAACAGAACACAAGTGCCATCAATATACTTTGCACTTTACTTATCCAAACTATGGAATTCTAGCTTTCGGAAGGAAGAGAAGTTCAGACTAACAGAGAAGAGGATTCAGAGAAATGCATCTCCTTATGTTTGTTGCCAGAAGAATCATCACATATACAAAGTAGTAGAGGCTTGACAGTGAGTCAGCCACCAGTAGACAGGTGACACAATGGTCCCAGGACTTTCTAAATTATGTTAGGGTCTATAGAATAACCCAGGATTGGGAAAATACAAAGGAGACTTAACCTCTCTTCCCTTCCTCTTCAGCTGTTTGTTCTGTGCTGTCTCCTGGTGGTGCAGCACAGAACCTCACTCCAGGTGCATTGGCTCAGAAACAGAAGCAGACTTCTAAACCCTTATATGTGCTCTAGTTGGTGACAGAGAATTATATGGTGTTAGCATGGGTTACACTTCCATGGAAAAGTAATATTTATGGATTTTGACAAAAGGAGGGCAGCCAGCATCATCTGACCAGCAAACTTTCTGTGGACCATTAGTGGTCCACACATTTCAAGTAGAGAACTTCTGATCTAATCCTTCCCTTCCCCTCCCCCGACCTCTCCCAGAGAAGGACTGTACCCTGCAGCACCTTGATTCCCCAGTGCTTTGTTCCGTCTAGATTAAGCTGTTCCAAGTGCAAGGGTGTCTACTACTTCCCTCAGAAGGCACTTCTGCATCCTAATAGATCTCACTGCCAGGAAGTCTTTTCTGATATTCAGATTACATTTTCCTTTCCTTACTATCATTCATTTTATTTCTAACTGCATCCCCCTCCTATGCCACCTTAAACAATTTCCACCCTTTCTTGGTGTTTATCAGATGCTTGTAGATGGTTATCATATTCTTCCTACCTCTTTTTAGTTGGTATTTAGTCAAACTATGTAATTAGGTTTTGTTTCAGCAGAGGAACAGGCAGTGTCCTTTTAGCATCAGAAAAGGAAATCCTCAAATACAGAACTTGTGTATTTCTACATAAATCCCATTTAGTTCATATGACTCATCCTTTATAACCTTTGGTGGTGATGAATCAGGTGACCTTCCTCTAGCAGCATAGATAATGCTAGATAATGCTGGTTAAAGAAAGTTTCTGATCGCTCAGAAGTTCTGGCTGTAAATTAATTCCCCTTTTTTTCAAATCCACTTCAATATAGAAAGAACATAACATTCAGCCTTAAATTAGTGACTGCAGACAACCTCAACTGCTAATGGCAACTTCATCTGTGAGGAAAGAGTGTTTCCTGAGGCAAACACAATAGAAAGGACGTTAAAGTAATGTCACTCTTGCATAACCTATCGAAATGGATGTTGACAATGAATGAACAGCGCCTTTCCCAGGCTTTAAGGGAAACCTAGATCACCTTTACTTCAAAATTATAAATATAGCTTTCTTTCTGCAGGGTAAGCACGTTAGTCTTGGCTATACTCGATGCACCCATGCTGACAAGGATCTCTGTAACCTATATGACCTCTGTGTATCGAGGTTGTCATCTTATCCTGACAATTTCTGTGCCAGGAAGCAGAGGCAACTTCCCAAGTGGTGCTCGACCTCCGCCAGGAGCGGCACCAGGGTTTTTGGCGCCCTAGGCGGGGGTCCTTCCGTGCTCCTGGTCATTGGCGGTAATTCGGCGGCAGGGGGGTCCTTCCGCGCTCCCGGTCTTCAGGGCACTTCGGCGGTGGGTCCCAGAGCGAGTGAAGGACCTGCCGCAGAATTGCTGCCGAAGACCTGGAGCGCGGAAGGACCCCCTGCTGCCGAATTGCCACCGAGGGCGGCAAGATGCCGCCCCCCACAAATCCTGATGCTCTAGGCGACTGCCTAGGTCTCCTAAATGGAAGCACCGGCCCTGACCCAGGCCCTAGTGGTTAGTGCCCCAGACCTCCAAACCCTTGTTTCTCTGTCAGGGTGGAGGTAGCAGTACCTGGTTCCTGACCTAAGGTCAGGAGTGTTTGGACCTCCTCCCCCTCCATCTGGGCCTTTGTCCTTAAGTAGGGTGTGGTAGGTGGACCCTGGCCTTCCCTCTGCACTGGGTGGCAAACCCAGGGCCTTGTGGGAAGTAACACTAGTAAGGTCCTCTGTGCAGTGAGTCTAAGTCTGCTGTCTTGGGCTACTTCTTATCTATGTACTCCTTCAATCTGGGGCATTGACCCTATAGTCCAAACAGTGAATAGCTTCACAAAGTCCAAATGAGCAGGGCCCTGCAAGATCCGCTGGTTCTTGAAGTGGTGGTTGAAGAAGGCTCTGCCTGAGAACTTTATCTTCTCTGTGGTTCGCCTCTCAAGGTCCACCTTCTGTCTGGCTTCCTGGAGAAGAATTCCTCTCTCCTGCAGCCTGTCCACCACCCTTTTCTTGTGCTTCTGAGGTCCTTTTAACCCACTCCTGCAGCTGGAGTCTGCTAGGCAGGGCTACCTGAATTCAGCTAAGGTGACCAAATAGCAAGTGTGAAAAATCAGGATGGAGTTGGAGGGTAATAGGCACCTATATAAGACAAAGCCCAAAATATCGGGATTGTCCTTATAAAATTGGAACAGCTGGTCACCGTAGTTGCTCAGCATTGCCTTGTAACCCCTTCGGGCCAAGTGTGCGGTTTGTTTACAGCATCACAGCCCCCCCCCATCAATTATTAGCTCAGCTCTACACCTATTAAAAGGCCTTCTCTTCCATCTCTCCCCTTTTTCCCAGGGCAAGAAACTAACAAAGTACTGAGCCCAGCATAGTCAGTGCCCACTCTGTCCACGTCCCCAGGATTCAGGGCATCACACCTTCCGTACTGACCAGCAGGTTTGGGGGATGATGGAGAACTTGGATTTGAGAACTAATTGCACCATTTTTTACTCAAAAGATAAGGCAGGTGCAATTAGACCAAACTGTTGGTCCATTTTGCTTGTTTTCCAGTTCCTAATTGGATTATTTCCTGACTGTTGAGACTTGTGCCATAAAAAGCACTTGGGAAATACAAGTGCATTCCTTGTGTCTGTTGGTGGCTCATGTTATCAGGCGTTGTATGTTGGTAGTGCACACTGAAGACTAGAGTGTGTGAAGGCCTTCTGCGCCATTGCTCACTGGCCACTTCTTGCTGGGAGAAGCTAGACTCCAATAAATGGTGCGAAGAAAATGGGGTCATGGCCTCAACCTTTAGGCTTCTTTTTTTCCATTCACTCACAGAAGCAAAGGGAGCAGGTCTGGCATGCCGGAGAGAACAATCTGCAACATCCTAATAGCTCTGCGCTGCTTCCTATGCAGGTCTTAAAAGTCAGGGGCCAGCCTTAATTTTGACGAATCTCCAGTTTTCCGCACATTTGCTTGAAAGAGTCTCCTAGCAAAAATGTTATTCATTCTGATTAAGGGCAGTGCTCTGCATGGCCAGAGGATTTTGGTTTGCTTGGTTTCATTTATAGGATTAATTTTACTTTGACACCAGGCCATGCTGTATTCTTGTTCTATTTCCTGCTCTGCCTCAGAGGAAGTGTTCATCATTTTGTTGCAATAAGCAGCAGTACAGCAGGCTAGCTTCCAAGATGCAACAGATTAATTTGATGCTTTTGTTACAACACACTGGTCTGATTATTGCCAAATTAACTTTAAGGTAGCTATGGAATTGACTCTGGCACTTCAAGTTTTCATGTAGACTGGTAGAGGGACTGCTGGAATTTGTTTTTAGGATGAGATGTCCTGATCAGGTGTAGTGTTTAAGATTTCATGGACTGTTTTGCAAGAATAGGAGGAGTTTAACTCTGGTTTCCTGGCCAAATACAATTAGGATGATAATAGTTGTGCAATCTCAACTACACCTGCAGTTTACACTAATTGCAGCATTGCCACACCTGCCTACAGTGGGCAACTGAAAAGCCTGAGGTTTGCATCTTGACTGTTCCTGCACACCTGTCCCTAAGGTTTTTCTTTGCCCTTAGATATACATACAGAAATATTGGCATAAAAGAAACTGATTTTCTTCTAATCAGGAAAATAATATATAATGTAACTTGAGTGACTCTGGACTACAGCATGTTTCATGAGCTCAAATGGTGTCTTCTTTGCAGCCTGTTTTAATAAGACCTATTTCCATATCCCAGAGCTACAGCTCTGAAAGTCCTCAAATTATGGAGGCAGACCTGACAAATCCTACAGACCCCGAGGGTTGGCAGGTCTGAACATTTTCCACTCCCTGTCCTTGAGGCCCGATTTTCAAAAATGATCAGCCCCCATAATTCCCACTGAAGTCTATGGAAGCCACAGGTGCTCAGCACCTAAAAAAGTTATTCCATTAGTGTGCAATGCTACCAGAGACACCAAATTACACTGCAAAGGTGGCTGCCCTTTTTCAATTGTGAGTGAAATGATTGCTAGACATGAAGGAACATGGCCTTATTCAGGGACAGCCTCAGCATGTGGGTACTTGGACAAGTGCCAGGCCCAATTGCAGGCCTTGAACTTGAGTTGAAGGGAAGGGGAGTCATAGCTCTTCCAGTGATATTAGACTCTCTGAAAGCTGCAGGAAGGGGTTAGGGAGGCATTGGATTTCAGAATAAACCATGTATTGGTGGAGAAGCACATACTGCACTTCCGAAGAAACACTCTAGGAGCCATTCCAAGGATGATCCTGGAGGCATTTTGCCTGTCTCAGCAAAATGCAGCTGGAATCTGCATCTGATGTGTAGCCTCTTCTGTCCTCATCATGCAGCTTTGAAACTATGGCTCTGAAAGCCACAAAAGAGCCCAGATTTTAGTGAGACACTTTAGGTCCTTTGGGATGAAAGGTTTTGTCTGTTACTTGCAAGGGACTATAATAATTAGCACTTTTGACCTATTTTATTGCTTGAGGTGAAGTAACAGATGCTTTGAAGGACAGTATTGCAAATGTTCTACCACACAAAATGATTGAATATTTCAGTGAAAAGGTATCGGGTACTGTATAAAACCAAAGACAGGTGCCATCAATATAGTCCAAACTGTGGAATTCTACCTTGGAGAGGAAAAGAAGTTCAGACTAGCAGAGAAGAGGAATTCAGAGAAATTTTTCTCCTAGTGTTTGTGGCCATGAGAATCATCACACATACAATGCAGTGGAGGCTTGACAGTGAGTCAGCCACCAGTAGATAGATGACATGATGTCTCAGTTGACATTGAAGTAAATAATCAGTTAATCCTATATACAAAGTTCAACTCCAGCCTTCTTTCTACACCCCTGTGTAAATGCAGGTGAACATGTAGCATTCAAATAGCTGATGATAGCACCATCTGCAAAAGGCTAATGGCTCAGTCATCAAGCAGTGTGAGCCACAGTCTAATCAGATATTGTAAGATGAATAATTCAACAATAATCCAAGTGCTTTTGAATAAATATTAATTGAAGCAAAAACATACATATGGCACGTTACGGGAACAAAAAAGGCATTTTTCAATTTCCCAGGCTGACAAGCTTGGTTATATTAGACATTAATCATGTGCATGCCTAAGACCCACGGAGAGGTTTTGAGTGAGGTGCTTGTGACACGGCATTAGTAAGCAGAAGGAGCTACAGAGCCCATGAGAAGATCTATTAGCTCTGTACTTTGTGGTTAGAGCCATGTAATCTGCATGCGGTACTACTAGAGGAAGGATGAACCAGTACACAGGGCAGTAGCCTGGGATTTGGGAGATCCAGGTTTGATTTCCTGCTCTGCCAAAGACTCCCTCTGTGATGTTGGGCAAATAAGTTTGTCATCACCAGTTGTTAGCTCAAGATATAACTTGTGTGTTGCCTCTAACCTGACTCCCGTCCACACACAAAAATCTCTGACGGGAATGGGGGTTGAAGCTCAAGTACTGCAGATGCTTGAGCTAATGCAGTGGGGACTCAGCTACTATGTGCGGCTAATCCAATCACTCTGTGCATAGGGTGACCCGATGTCCCAGTTTTATAGGGACAGTTCTGATATTCAGGGCTTTGTCATATATAGGCACCTATTACCCCCCACCTCCTGTTGATTTTTCACGCTTGCTATCTGTGCAGCTCCAGTGTTGTTTTGTGGTTTGTCATTTCTCACTCAAACTAGGTTAACCTGAGTGTAGATATTTCACGTCAGCACTGCACTGAGTGAAGGCAAGGTTTTAGTCTCTCTCAGCCTCAGTTCTGAATCTGTAAAATAGGGAAAACAGTAATTCTCTGCTTCACAGAGGTGCTGTGAGGGTAAATACATTAAAGATTGTGTAATGTGCAGGTACTATGGGCCTAAAGGGTAAAAGCGGCCATATAATTGCGGGCAAGAAGATAGATAAAACACAGACATCTCTGTGGTGCTCCTATCATGTGGCTGGTCCAGCCATCCTACAATCCCTTATAATACCTGTAATGTTGAAATAAAATCTGAATCTTATATTCCAAGTCAGATTAAATTCCTATTTAAGTGTAGATAAATCACAAAATTCATTCCTTTTCTTTCCATGTCCAGAAATGTCTGGGATTAAGCAAATGGCATCCTCCTGCCGACACAGGTAAAGCTATGGTACATTTCCAATAGAACAGCATCTTCAGCATGACTTTAATATCAGACACACAGTGCTGATTTATATATCATTATTATCACCTAAACTGTCTAACTGTGTTTATGGTCAGAAGTAGGGCTGGGTCAGAAATTGTTTTCCCATCCTGAGAATAATTTCAAGAGTTCAAGAGTTTTGTTCAGGACAAAAAGTTGAAATCTTTGAAATATTTACACACAGAAAAAAACATTTTTTTTTTCATTTCAGGCAATCAAAACATTTCAGTTTGATAATTTCAATTTATTTAGTTTAGATTTTGACCTTTTTTCTTTAACTTTTTGTCAGCACAGTTAGTGTAAATTTCTAAACAAAAAGTTGTTTTGAAAGAGAAAACCAGTAGTTTTTACTTTGAAAATGTCTAAATGAAATGTTTTGAAACTTTTTTTTTCTTGACATTTTTTCAGCTAGGGAAATTCATTGAACCTGACTCTGTTTTGTGAACACTTTCAATTTCAACAATTTGGTTTTCTTTTTCTTTTCTTTATTTTTTTTGACAAAAAAAGAATTTGTTGCAAAATTCTTGATTAGCTTTAGTCAGAGGGACTCCATAAGTGGTCTTATGGGGACTTGTATTTATGCACTCTCCAGGGTATGGCCTCCCATTGAGCTCAGAAATATGCCGGAGGCCACAAAGTACGCAGAAGGATATGTGCAGTTGTTTGAGTAACTTACCTTGTGGGCTCACTGCCTCTAATAGGCAGAAAACAGTGCTATTACCTGTTCCCAGTAAAATCCTTGCCTCTGACCCCCAGCAGGAGCCCAGAAAATGCTGCATGGTGGGTTCCTGGCTGTGCGGGCTGCTCCTAGCCACTCTCCCCATGTGAGTACCTGCCCCGCCTGCCCACAGCCACCCGCAGCCACCCCCTGCCCGCAGCCACAGCCCCTGCCACAGCCACCCCCTGCCAAAGCCCCTGCCTGCAGCCACAGCCTCTGCCCACAGCCGCCCCCTGCCCGCAGCCACAGCCCCTGCCCACAGCCTCCCGCAGCTGCCCCCTGCCCGCAGCCACAGCCTCTGCCACAGCCACCCCTGCCCAAACCCCTGCCCGCAGCCACAGCCTCTGCCCATAGCCTCCCGCAGCTGCCCCCAGCCACCCCCTGCCCACAGCCTCCTGCAGCCACAGCCCCTGCCCGCAGCCACCCCCTCCCCACAGCCACAGCCCCTGCCCACAGCCTCCCGCAGCCGCCCCCTGCCCACAGCCACAGCCCCTGCCCACAGCCTCCCGCAGCCACAGCTCCTGCCCCCAACCACCTCCTGCCACAGCCTCTGCCCACAGCCAGGCCCTGCCCACAGCCTCCCGCAGCTTCCCCCTGCCCGCAGCCACAGCCCCTGCCACAGCCACCCCCTGCCAAAGCCCCTGCCCGCAGCCACAGCCTCTGCCCATAGCCTCCCACAGCTGCCCCTTGCCCGCAGCCACAGCACCTGCCCACAGCCGCCCCCTGCTACAGCCTCTGCCTGCAGCCACAGACTCTGCCCACAGCCTCCCCCTGCCCACAGCCGCCCCCTGTCCACAGCTACAGCCCCTGCCCACACCCTCCCGCAGCCACAGCCCCTGCCGCAGCCACCCCCTGCCAAAGCCCCTGCCCGCAGCCACAGCCTCTGCCCATAGCCTCCCGCAGCTGCCCCTGCCCACAGCCACCCCCTGCCCACAGCCTCCTGCAGCCACAGCCCCTGCCCCCAGCCATCCCTTGCCACAGCCCCTGCCTGCAGCCACCCCCTCCCCACAGCCCCTGCCCACAGCCTCCCGCAGCCGCCCCCTGCCCACAGCCACAGCCCCTGCCCCCAACCACCTCCTGCCACAGCCTCTGCCCACAGCCAGCCCCTGCCCCCAGCCCCTGCCCCCAGCCATCCCCTGACCACAGCTCCTGCCCGCAGCCACCCCCTGCCCACAGACCCAGCCCCTGCCTGCAGCCACCCCCTGCCACAGCTCCTGCCCACAGCCTCCCGCAGCCACAGCCCCTGCCCGCAGCCACAGCCCCTGCCCCCAGCCAGCCCCTGCCCACAGCCCCTGCCCGCAGCCACAGCCTCTGCCCACAGCCTCCCCCTGCCCGCAGCCGCCCCCTGCCCGCAGCCGCCCCCTGCCACAGCCCCTGCCCACAGCCTCCCACAGCCACAGCCCCTGCCTGCAGCCACAGCCCCTGCCCGCAGCCACAGCCCCTGCCACAGCTGCCCGCAGCCATCCCCTGCCACAGCCGCTGCCAGCAGCCTCCCGCAGCCACCCCCTGCCACAGTCCCTGCCCGCAGCCACCCACAGCCACAGCCCCTGCCCACAGCCTCCTGCAGCCACCCCCTGCCCACAACCACCCACAGCCCCTGCCCACAGCCTCCTGCAGCTGCCCCCTGCCACTGCCCCTGCCCACAGCCAGCCCCTGTCTGCACCACCTGCCCACAGCCAGCCTGTTGCAGCCAGCCTGTGTCACACTCCCTGCCTCCAGCTAGCCCTGCCCCACCCCCCTGTCTGCAGCCAGCCCCAGGTCCACTGGTGCCCTGCAGTTCTCAGGGCAGTAACCTGCTTCAATGAGGGGGGCAGGGAGCAGCTGGGACCCACACATATGCACACCCTAGCGTGACCAGACAACAAGTGTGAAAAATCAGGATGGGGGTGAGGGGTAATAGGAGCCTCTATAATAAAAAGACCCAAAAATTGAGACTGTCCCTATAAAATTGGGACATCTGGTCACCCTAGCACACCCCAAGGGAGTGGCGGGGACCCACACATGTGAAACGGAGCTCATTTCTAGTTCAGGCCCATCTTTTTTAAAAAGAACTTTAGGTAGGGTTAACATACATCTGTATTTTCCCAGAGATGTCAGGCTTTTAGGTCTTAAATCGCTGTCTGGGCGGAATTTTAAATTTAAATTTAAAAAATTCCTCCCGGGAAAATACGGACGTATGGTAACCCTATTGGTACAAAAAATACATACTGTGGCACATCTCTTAAATCAGAGCTTTTTATAGGGAACTGATTGTTAAGATTTTAGCAGCTCATCACTGGTGATCAGGAACAGTCAGCATGGATTCACCAAGGGCAAGTCATGCCTGACTAACCTTATTGCCTTGTATGATGAGATAACTGACTCTGTGGATGAGGGGAAAGCAGTAGATGTGTTATTCCTTGACTTTAGCAAAGCTTTTGATACGGTCTCCCACAGTATTCTTGCTGGGACGTTAAAGAAATATGGGCTGGATGAATGAACTATAAGGTGGATAGAAAGCTGGGTAGATCATTGGACTCAACGAGTAGTGATCAATGGCTCCATGTCTACTTGGCAGCTGGTATCAAGCGAACTGCCCCAAGGGTCGGTCCTGGGGCTGGTTTAGTTCAATGTCTTCATTAATGATCTGGAGGATGGCGTGGACTGAACCCTCAGTAAGTTTGCTGATGACATTAAACTGGGAGGAGTGGTAGATACGCTGAAGGGTAGGGATAGGATATAGAGGGACCTAGACAAATTGGAGGATTGGGCCAAAAAAAATCTGATGAGGTTCAACAAAAACAAGTGCAGAGTCCTGCACTTAAGACGGAAGAATTCCATGCACTGGCAAAGACTAGGGACCGAATGGCGAGGCAGCAGTTCTGCAGAAAAGGACCTAGGGGTTACAGTGGATGAGAAGCTGGATATGAGTCGACAGTGTGCCCTTGTTGCCAAGAAGGCTAATGGCAATTTGGGCTGTATGAGTAGTGGCATTGCCAGCAGATCGAGGGACGTGATCATTCCCGTCTACTCGATGTTGGTAAGGCCTCATCTGCAGTAGTGTGTCCAGTTTTGGGCCCCACGCTACAAGAAGGATGTGGGAAAAATTGGAAAGAGTCTAGCAGAGGGCAACAAAAATGATTAGGGGGCTGGAGCACATGATTTATGAGGAGAGGCTGAGGGAACTGGGATTGTTTAGTCTGCAGAAGAGAATAATGAGGGGGGATTTGATAGCTGCTTTCAACTACCTGAAAGGGAGTTCCAAAGAGGATGGATCTAGACTATAGTGGGAGGGATAGCTCAGTGGTTTGAGCATTGGCCTGCTAAACCCAAGATTGTGAGTTCAATCTTTGAGGGGGCCATTTAGGGATCTGGGGCAAAAATCTGTCTGGGAATTGGTCCTTCTCTGAGCAGGGGGTTGGACTAGATGACTTTCTGAGGTCCCTTCTAATGCTGGTATTCTATGATTCTACCAAGTGCAATACTCTGGCAATCCAGTTAGTGCTGCTGGAGTGACCCAGTGTAAATCTGGTACTTCCAAACTCCAGAGAGTGAAAAATGTCATTGATTTCAAATTATACATCTTCCCCAGTGAGAAATGCCTGTCCTTTCTTTTACTCTCTCCTTTGGTGAGACTTTAGAGTCTTTAAAGGTCTTCAGTGCTCTTCCCTTGTCAGAGCAAAGGTGTTTCTCCTTGTCTAGATTTTTCAAGGCCACCACTAGGGTTTAAAATGCCCTCCTTACACACCGTGGCCTTGCCCCCTTCTCGGGGTGGTGGTAGCAAGGCCCATTCACACAGAAGCCCACTATAGGGTGGTGGTAGGTCTGACCCACTGCCACTGGTCTTTAGGAGAGCTGTGACTTTCCCTTCTCCCTGCCTACTGCTCCAGCCTTCATGTAGGCTAGGGGTCAGTCCAGGAATTAACAGGCTTCAGGCCTACTGCCAGAGCCCTCCTCCTGGCATGCAAGTGTATGAGAGAGGGAGACACCTCTCTAGCAGTACTCTCTGATGGAGTGCTAGCTGAGGCCCACTCCACAAAATCTTCTGTTGGGTTTGGCTTGCTGAGAAGTGACAGGAGGTCCACTTCTGGAGTGACAGTGTGTTTCCTAACATGTAGCCTTCTGCTGGAGTAGCATGGAGCATGGCCTCCCACACAAAACTCTCTGCTCGGGGCCTTTCAACTGCATCCTCCCCATGATGGCTCTTCCAAGATATGACAGCCTTAATCTCAGTCAGAGAGATGACAGGGGGGATCTGCTAAATTAGCCCAGTTGGACTATCTGCCAGTGTGGGCTCTGTGGTGAATGTAGCCTAGTATCTCTAAATACTGTGGCATGGTTGGCAAATTGGGGCCATATTAAACTGAATTAGAAAAACATACCCATTGAATTTTGTTTTGCATTCACCCTGATGGCCTTTTGAGTCTGTCTGGGAGGGTACCCTGAAATAGACGCTGCTTTCATCTTTATGTTAGTGACTCTGCCAGGAGAGATGATGCCATTAATCCAGTTATGTATAGATTGTATCATGTCATTCATCCAATCATAGTATTGTTGTCCCTTTGGCCCAAGTGAATCTGGGGCCTTACAGCTTTGTTTCTGCTAGGAGGAGAAACTGATGAGATGAGTCAGGTATAATTCTTATGTGCAACCCTGTATATTTACAAAGAATGTACACAAAGGCCTGTTTCCCTGAGTGTGGTAGAAACAAACAACAGCAGGCAAATTGCTCAGAATTTCCCATGCCTGCCTTTCTAGCACATTCTGTGCCCAAATAGCTTAGTCTCCCTGCTCCCTGTCAGGGCCACAATCGTGACAGATTCTCTTGTCATCTGCTGGCTTTCTGCCTCTCTTACACAGCTTGCCAAACAATCCCTCAACTCCTGTGTTTCAATCAGGGAACCCCTCAGCCCACTTTATAGCCTCTGATCAGGCCTTGTCATGCAGTCCTTTGTCTTGGGCAGTGGCTTCTCTTATTTGCAGTTAACTCATTACGTAAAGTAGCTTAATTTTTCCTTCCATTTAGCCTGAAAGAAGGGTGCTTACCACATTTGTTGACTTTAACCATACTGTGATTGTCTATGAACAAAAGATTTGCTTGATGCCAGTCATTAACACCTTCCAGCATAATAGTATGCTAATATCTCTGATAAGTTTTATCATAGATCAGGGCAACTGTACCTGTATTCCCCCTCTGTGGTCCCCTGAGGGCACAACTTAAGGCTCCTGGCTCCTCAGCTGTCACCTCTCTTGGATGGGGATCCACATCTTTCTTTTTCCCGACTGGGTTGTTTTCCAGGCTGCACAGTTCCCTGACTACACCGTGATGTCTCCATCAAGCCAGATTGCCTTAACAGGACAGAGTCTATGCTTTGCTGTAATTGCCAACAGTTACATTACCACACCATCCTTTGCAAGCAAGAACATTTATATTTAAGGTGAAAGCATTACAGAGAGCATCATAAAAACAATAAAAGAACCTACATGCATGCTAATAAGCTACCCAGAGATCACTCCCTGGCTCCAACAAGGGATCTGAAAGTCAGTCCTTCAAACCCCACAAAGGATATTTCTTGTGGTTACAGTTCATAACAGCCCTAGATCAGAACTGGCACCCCCATAGGTTAGTCTTTCTTTTATACAGCTTGAGCCTTTGATATTCAGATTCTGGGAACAGGTAATCAGCAGGCACTGGTCCTCTCCTCAGGATGAAGCTTCAAAAGGCTGGGGTTCTGCATAACTGGAGATGGGGAATTTGTCTTCCCCATTCCCTAGAGATTCCCAGGAAAATCACTTAACCCTGTTTGTCTCAAAAGTCCATTTGTCAAGTTGTCTGGCATATTGTTTAACATAGTCCTCTGAAGTTCACAACACTTTCCAGGGTTCACTTCACATCTCCCTCACCCCCACGGAGAGGTTACCTTCAATCCTGGCTCACAATAATACATAAATTTTGCATTTAATACAATGGACCCCAAAGAGACTTAAACTTAATTAAATCAGGTTTTTCAAGGATATTGTAGAAAATTGCCATATTTGTCACAAGTATACTTTGAAAAGCAGAGTTGTTATTGCTTAGGATTCCTTGTAAAGCTATTTTAGTACTCCATTCTTCATTAACAAAGCATAGTTGCTCAGTGTAATGCTTAGTTTGCTCATTCTTTTTGGCAACTAGAACAGAAACATTATTAAGCACTGTCATATCTTACCTGTTTGTACTGTACTTAAACTCAGAATATCTTCTACAAGTGATTCAAAAAACTTCTCCAGAGCCCTCTTGCTCAGGGCTTTTCCTTGCTTTGATCTTTCCAGACTATAATACTTGAAAATTGTTTGGGTTTCTCACTTCTCAATAGGACAGTTTTCAGGTTACTTTTGATATTGTGGAGCTAGTGATTTTTCTGCAGATGGGTATAACAAAGAAGTACTGATTTCTTTTTAGCCACCAGCCTTTAAGGGAACAAAAAAAACCCAAAGGTTTCTGGAGTTCGCTTGTGACAGTCTTGGACGTTTAAGTCCTATAGCTACAGGCAGTGCTGTTTAGCTACAGCTTAGGCAGTGCCGCACTTCCAGCTACTCACCATTGCTATATCAAAGTAACTTGAAGAAGGATCCTCTATCTAATCTATATATAGTTTGATCACTGTGGTATTTAAGTATCAGACAACAAATTAATGAAGCAATGACTGTGCCCTAATGGCTATATTCAGGCATGTGTGTTGTAATTTTTATTTATGGCATTGGGAAGCAGCTATTACTAGGGAAGGCCTTGTCAAAGGCAAGGTCTTCTACTAGCAGAAGTACCTATTGCTGACAATAGGCTTCAACAACAGGTTCAGCAGTGCACAGGTTAACTGCAAACCCATTTACCATCATTTTAGAAACCTGTGGTTCAGATATTCTTGGTGTTGGTTTTAACTGTAGTTTGTCCTCATCTACACTTACATTTAAACTGTATGCAGCCCTTAAATGGTGCTGAGCCTGTTGCTGATACCTTTTGTCAGTAACTGGCCCAACAGAAATGATGGACATGTAAGGCTAGGTGTCATCTGCAAACTAAAGACACTACAATGAGACCACACTGTCCCACTAAGGTCTTGTTTATACTGCTAAAATGGCGTGTATTTAACCTCAGGGTCACTCACATGTGAGCTATGCCAAGATAAGACTATAGCAAGACAAGGCATTTTAGATTTACTATGAGGTACACTTGCTAAGTCAGCCCTATACCTCAGGCTGGGGTTTACCTTGCCTAGTTTACTTTGTAGTCAAACTAAAGTAACTTGTCTTCACTATATTTTTACTTTGGGATAGCTCATGAAATGTGAGGTAAAAAGCTCACCGTTTTTAGCAGAGAAGCCAAAGCCTATGCCTTCTAATGGCTCAATATACACACTGAACAGGAGAGGTGACAGAATGGAACCTTGACTGAGGGAGGCATCAGGGTACACAAGCAACTGCCCAGTACTACTTTCAGAGATCTCTCGGGTGTGGGGAAAAAGAAATAAAGAAAAGAAAAGAAAAAGGCCCTGTTCTAGCAGTTTTCACACCTCAACTGCTAGAACAGGGCCTCATCCTCCCTGATTGAACTACCTCATTATCTCTAGCTTGCCTGCATATATATACCTGCCCCTGGAAATTTCCACCACATGCATCTGACGAAGTGGGTATTCACCCACAAAAGCTCATGCTCCAAAACGTCTGTTAGTCTATAAGGTGCCACAGGATTCTTTGCTGCTTTTACAATCAGTGTAGTTTCCATGCTATGACCAGGCCTAAAACCAAAATCACTGGTTCTGAAGAGACCAACAATGGCTCCAGCAACTCTAACCACTTGGTGACTTGATGTCACCAACAGAGAGAGACATGGTTCTGACTCAGGCCTGGTTTACACTAAAAGTTTGGTTGACATAATTATGGAGCTCAGTGGTTGGTGATGGGATGTTGGATGGGATGGGATCTGAGTTACTGCAGAGAATTCTTTTCTGAGTGCTGGCTGGTGAGTCTTGCCCACATGCTCAGGGTTTAGCTGATTGCCATATTTGGGGTCGGGAGGGAATTTTCCTCCAGGGCAGATTGGCAGAGGCCCTGGAGGTTTTTCACCTTCCCCTGCAGCGTGGGGCATGGGTCACTTGCTGGTGGATTCTCTGCAGCTTGAGGTCTTCAAACCACAATTTGAAGACTTCAATAACTCAGGCATAGGTTAGGGGTTTGTTATAGAAGTGGATGGGTAGGGTTCTGTGGTGTGCTTTGTGCAGGGGGTTGGACTAGATGATCACATTGGTCCCTTCTGACCCTAGAATCTATGAATCTATGTGAAAAATCCACATCCCTGAAGGCCGTAGCTAAAATACCTAACCCCTGGTATAAATGCAGCTAGGTCAATGGAAGAATGCATCTGTTGATCTAGTTACTGTCGCTCAGGGAAGGTGGAGTTCCGCCAGTGACAGAAAAATCCCTTCCATTGCTGTAGGAAACTTCGACACTATGGTGTTACAGTGGCATAACTACAGCACTATGATGCCTGTAATGTAGACATGGTCTCACATGTAGCCTGAGACTCTCCATGAATTGAGTACATACAAGAAGGCCAAATTACAGATGAGGAATAATGTTGTGCCACTTGCTGAAATGAGCTGCTATTCATGCAGTTCTGTAACTGTATTAATTACTTAGTGATATTTTCAAAAGTGCCCATGAGAGTTAGGGATCTAGCCTGCTGCAGAGCTTTTGAAATTCCTGCTAGGTGCTTATCTGCATATTTAGGCACCTAAATACTTTTGAAAATCTGACCCCAAGTGCCAAAGTCAGTTTTGAAAGTGGGATTTAGGCTCCTCAGTCACTAACAGCCAAGCCAGATTTTTTTTACTGTTCAGCTGGATATTTTATGGTTCAACAGAGTCTGCACCAATACAATCTACGCCAGTTCTTGCCTCTATAATAATCTGGGGGTGACATCAATTGCTGCCTCCTCAACAATCAGTTGAAGCACTTCTATGTATGGACACAAGGTGCTCTTTAAATCGACTGAGGGGTTAACTATCAGTGTAACTTCAGTAGCGACAAGGTCAAAACCACTAAAATCCTATTAGGTCCTTTCAAATTAGAACAACAGTATACTGGCTGTGGAGAAGTTTGGATTGCTGTTGCCAGTTACATTCTTGTTCTGGGTACTGTCAGCCTGGCTCAATTCATAAATGCTACTGTAAATTCTCTTATTGTTAAATATGTATGCTTGGGCCTTGGACAGGTCTACACTACAATCCCTCATAGCAGCGAATAGCCTTGGTCAAATGATTTGGGCTTGCATCACAGGGCTAAAAATAGCAGTGTAAACATTCCCACTAGGGATGGACCCCGGGCTCTCAGACCCACCCCCGTCACCAGGTTTCAAAGCCCAGGCTCAAGCCCAAGCAGGAATGTCTACACTGCTATTTTTAGCCTGGTAGCATTAACTCAGTCAGTTGATCCAGGCTCTCAGCCTGGCTGCTGTGGTTTTTTTGTTTTTTTTTCAGTGTAGACGTACCTGGAGTTTTCTTTCCCCAAAGATGTCAAGGACATCAGAGTGGAAAGAGAAAAGTAAAGCAGCCTGAAAGACAGGATGCTCAGGAATGCTTTACCCATGTATAAATGGTAGAACATATTTAAAATGTTCTGTTCAAATATTAATATTTCTAGGACTACTGTTGGCAGCTGTCACCTTGCTTATCTTAAGATACAAGCAGCATATGGGATCCAGTAAAAGAGAAGAGAAACGTTTTCATTTTGATTTAATGTTAAAACCATCAGGGGAAAAAAACATTTTACTGGTTATCAGGAAGAAAATAGGATGTCATAAACGTTAGGCCTGATTCTGAAGCTCAGTACAGACAGAGTCCTGTGCCTGTGCAGAGCTAGATGAAAGATTGGGGTCCTTAGATTAAGTATTAAAACAAGTCCCTTAGAATATGAACTAATTTATTCTAGGGCTGTCAGGCGATTAAAAAAATTAATCGTGCACTTAATCGTGCTGTTAAACAATAATAGAATACCATTTATTTAACTATTTTTGATGTTTTCTACATTTTCAAATATATTGTACAAAGTGTACAGTGCTCACTTTATATTTATTTTTATTGCAAATATTTGCACTATAAAAAACAAAAGAAATAGTATTTTTCAATTCATCTAAAACAAGTACTGGAGCGCAATCTCTTTATTATGAAAGTTGAACTTACAAATGTAGAATTATGTCCAAAAAAAAACTGCATTCAAAAATAAAACAATGTAAAACTTTAGTGCCTTCAAGTCCACTCAGTCCAACAAGTTTGGTTACAATTTGCAGGAGATAATGCCACCAATGTCACCTGAAAGTGAGAACAGGCATTCTCATGGCACTGTCATAGCTGGTGTTGCAAGATATTTACGTGCCAGATGTGCTAAAAATTCTTATGTCCCTTCATGCTTCATCCACTATTCCAGAGGACATGCATCCATGCTGATGATGGGTTCTACTCAGTAACGATCCAAAGCAGACACATGTTCATTTTCATTATCTGAGTCAGATGCCACCAGCAGAAGGTTGATTTTATTTTTTGTTGGTTCGGGTTCTGCAGTTTCCAGATCTGAGTACTGCTCTTTTAAGACATCTGAGAGCATGTTCCACACCTTGTCCATCTCAGATTTTGGACAGCACTTCAGATTCTTCAACCTTGGGTCAAGTGCTGTAGCTATTTTTAGAAATCGCACATTGGTACTTTCTTTGTGTTTTGTCAAATCTGCAGTTAAAGTGTTCTTAAAAAGAACATGTGCTGGGTCATCATCCAAGACTGCTATAACATGAAATATATGGCAGAAAGCAGGTAAAATAGAACAGGAAATACACATTTCAGTCACAAATTTAATTAATGCATTTTTTTTTATCAAGCATCATCAGCATGGAAGAATGTTCTCTGGAATGATGGCCAAAGCGTGAAGGGCCATACGAATGTTTAGCACATCTGGCACATAAATACTTTGTAACGCTGGCTGCAAAAGTGCAACGTGAATGCCTGTTCTCACTTTAAGGTGACATTGTAAATAAGCAGCAGTATCTCCCGTAAATGTAAACAAACCTGTTTGTCTTAGTGATTGGCTGAACAAGAAGTAGGACTAAGTGGACTTGTGGGCTCTAAAGTTTTGCATTGTTTTGTTTTTGTGTGCAGTTATGTAACAAAAAAAATCTATTTGTAAGTTACATTTTCACGATAAAGAGATTGCAGTACAGTATTTGTATGAGATGAGTTGAAAAATACTATTATCATTTTTACAGTGCAAATATTTATAATATAAAGTGAGCACTGTACCCTTTGTATTGTGTTGTAAAATAAATCAATACATTTGAAAATATAGAAAAACATCCAAAAATATTTAATACATTTCAATTGGTATTCTATTATTTAACAGTGTGATCGCAATTAATTTTTTATTGATTTTTTTGAGTTAAACGCGTGAATTAACTGCGATTAATCGACAGCCTTAGTTTATTCTTATTACTGTTTGCCAAATTCATTCAAATACTTACTCTAAAATGTGCCAAACTTACACTGGATCAATATTGTGCCTGTAATTAATTTATTGTGCTAATCATTTATTATTTTGATTAAGATTATAAGCAAGTTAAGGTCTTGATCCTGCAAACCCATACATGTGGATGGATAATCTGTCCCAACTGAATGAATCTGAAGAACTAGGGCCTTTGTAAACAAATCTTCTAATAAAAGCATCCTTCCATAAGATGGCACCTTAATGATAATTTGTATCTATGCTGTTTTCAGCAGTCTTATGTGGAATGTTACTGTAGCATTCATGGCGTTGATGGATTTCCACTCTATAGGGCTAAATGCAGTGCCTTGCATAATGACAGGTTTCAGAGTACCAGCCGTGTTAGTCTATATCTGCAAAAAGAACAGTTAGTGTCTAAGGTGCCACAAGTACTCCTGTTCTTTTTGTGTAGCACTCATGATTATCAAGTGTGCATATGACAAATTTCTATATACTTGCAAAAAATGCCAGAAGTTCATGCCAAAGTATATAGAGTAAAATAGTAACACCTATTTCAAATGTAATAATGCTATTATTGTGATGTTATAATTAATCATTCATATATAAAGTTCCAAAGACTAATACTGTACACTTGTACAATATGCTGTCCCATTATCAGAGAAAAAGGATCAAATAATGAAATTAATGGCAGTCAGCTTTACAATGAACCAAAGGCTATTTCTACACACAGCCTGTAGTCAGCTCATAGAACTCATGCCACAAGAGATCAGTCATACTAATGGAGTAATTTTTTTTAAAGAGGTTGGATAATTTTATGATCAATAATATTTGTAGTTAGGGGACACTGAAGTCAATGTAGGACAAACTTATGTTTTGTTTAAAAAAAAAAGTCAAAAAGCTAAGGGGTTTATAACAGCTAAGATTCAAAACTCTATTGAAGACTGTAAGCACCAGCTTCTATAAGCCAGCCCTTAACACTGGATTTAAACATTCTCCTGTGAGGCAGAAAGTAAAACTGCCAAGAAACAAAAGTGAAACTAACTGTTTTCATTGTCCAGTGTCCACAGTAGGTGAAATGCAAATGATCGTCAGTAATGTTAAAAAGCACGTGCAGATGTTTTAAGTTCCTGCCTTGTAGTAATCTACAGTGATACTGATTAAAAAAATAACATTTTATTTTAAAATATGGAATTTCAACCTCCCCATCTCCCTTTATGCATGCCAAAATAAGTCTAATCAAATCTCATGTTTAGGATGTAAATTGATTACTGCAGGAGTCAGAAAAAAAATAACTCCTTTCTTCCACCCTACAGCAAATAATAATTTTTATTCTTCCATAGCATCTTCTGTCCAGTGACATCAAATAGCTTCACAATGCTGTACAGTGGCCCTGTGAGGAAAGTAAATATTGTCCCCATTTTACAGGTGGTGAGGAAACTGGTAGAAACAAGTGTTTGCTTTGTTTGTGGTCATAGCAAGTCAGTGGAAGAGGTGAAAACAAAACCCAGATCTGATTCCTGTGCTGTAACAACTAACAGACCCCTCTGAGACTGAAGGCTTTTTAACATAGGTAAAGATAGAATAAAACAGAAAAGATTGTGAAAGGAGGAAACATGCTCCCCATCTCCCCCCATTTCCTATTGAAGTCAGTGGGATTTTTCTGCTCTGAATTTCAAATGTTGAGTTCTCAGTTTCTAGCTGTAACAACCTCTGTGATCATTAAGAATAAAAATTAGCTTCTCACGGCTACTTTCTATTTAAAATTAGTATTTGTGTAACAGACATTGTAGCCAACACCATTTTCAGTCTTCAATTTGGAAAAACTGAAACCATGAATCGCAGCTGGTATATATATATATATAAACTCTTTGCCTGGGCCTGCTCAATCTGATTCCTAAAGAACACGTTTTTGTTTTGTTTTTTAAAAACCCTAAATTGCAGATCCCCTGTTAAGTGCACTTGAGCTCCCCTCGTCTGCGATTTAGACATGTATGGTTGGCTTTTAACTCCTTCGCTCTCTCTCCTCTGTCCCCCAAGGAGTCCCAGATTGTCAAAGGAAATGCTGCAAACACACCTATAAAAGCCCCTAACCTCCTACCTAGCAAGGGAGAAGCTTAAAATTGGATCACACGGGCGATCTCTCCCCTCTCTCGACAAGCCACAGAGGCACCCCCCCACCCCCACCTTTTCCTCCAGTCCCAGCCAGAGTGTCTCTCTCTCTCTGCCATTATGTTCAACCATCTTTTAACCAGGCCTCTCTGCAGGCTGCAGTGGCAGTGAGAGAGCCCTGAGCCCTGTCTGCCCGAGGTCCCCCTTGCAGGAGCAGCCCCCCGGGTGCGGGTCGCTGGCCCTGCAGGGCAGCAGCAGGTCTGTTTGCATGGGGGTGCGGCGTGTGCATGCAGCGGGTTCGCTTTCTCCCCAGGGCCTGGCTGCTGCTCCCACGCGCGCTAGGCCCCGCTGGGCTGGGGCAGAGCGGCCTGGAGCGCGGCAGCCGCGGCTCTCTCCCCGGGCCCGGCTGTCGCCGCCGCCGTCGCTCCTGCAGCAGCCGCCGCCGCCCAGGGGGCTCCCGGGCCGCCGGGGGGAGGGGAAAGGGTGTCCCCTGTCTCTCACTGGGGGGACTCCTCCGTAATGGGGAGGCAGCCGGCGCCAGCGCGCAGGGCCGAGGTCACCGGAGCGGTACAGCTGCCAAGGCCTGACGGCTGCAAAGTCCAGCACGGCGGGGGCTGGTTAGCGGCTCCCCTGCCTCCAGCCGCTGGAGGGATTAGGGCGTAGGCACCACGGCCTCCCAGGGGAGCGCCCTCTCCTCCAGGCAGGGCCCCTGCGGCCTCCAGGCCTCAGCTACCCTCTGAACAGGAAGGGGCTTTAGTTTGGCGCTGGAGAGCATGTAGGGATTCTAGTTAGGAGCTCCCCCTCCCAGTGTGGAAGGGATGGGGGCCAAGAGTGCAGAGGAGATTGGTTGGGGGTCTGCCATTGTGGGGGGAAGATGGGTGTCAGGGATGCAGAAGGGAGCATGGTTAGGAGCCTCCCCGGGAGGAGGGGGTGAAGGGTGTGGAGGAGACTGACCATGGTTAGGAGCCCCCCAGTGAAGGGTGTGGAGGAGACTGCGGTTAGGAGCCCCCCAGTGAGGGGTGGGGATGGGGGTGAAGGGTGTAGAGGAGACTGGCTGTGGTTAGGAGCCCCCCAGTGAAGGCAAGGGATGAGGATGACAGGTGTGGAGAAGACGTAGTTAGGAGCTCCCCCAGTGTATTGAGGGGATGGAGGCAGGCAGTGAGGCATGGGGATGGGAGCGAGGGATGCAGAGAAGATGGTGGTTTTGATCTGCTCCAGAGAGGAGAAGGGACGGGGAGTGAGTGAACCAGAAAAGACTGTGATTAGGAGCCGCCCCAGAGTGAAGAGGAGATGAGTGTAAGGGATGTAGAGAAGACTGTGGCTACGAACCACTTCTGTGTGGAGAGAAGATGGGGTGAGGATCAGAGAGAGACAATACTTTTATTAGGAGCCACTTCTTTAAGAGGAAGTGTTGGAGTGAAGAAACCAGTGATAAGTTATACCAGTGGGGGGATTGGTTGGGGTGGTGCAGAGAAAATCATGTTGAGGCACCACCTTACTGAGGACATGGGAAAGGGCACAGAAAAGATTGATGGTGGACAGGACAGCAATGGGGGTATAATAGATCCTGATTTGGAGCTGCTCTCAAGTGTGTGTTGAGGAAGCCAGGCCCTGGATTAGAGGATGGAGGAGGAAGAGGGGAACTTGGTTAGGAACTATCCCAGTGCTGAGAGGGGTGGGTGCAGAAAAGGCCTTGATGAGTCATTCCAGACCTTTGGGAAGTTGAGAGGACCTTGATCAGGACAGAGTCACATTTGGGGATGGGGGTTGTGGGAGATGAGAAGACTTCAGTTAGCAGCACCCTCTCCATGCCCCCTGTGGTTTGTGAAGGTGTGGGGGAAGATCAGACCTTGGTTAACAACTCTTTTCCACCAGTGCCCTAAAGCGAGTTGAGAGGCAAAAGAAACCACCACAGTGATATTGGGTGTGGGGAGGGGACAAAGAAGGGATTTCTTCTGGAAGTGGATTGTGGGGTGGGGAGAAAAATGATGTGTGGAAGGAGAAAACACTTATTAGTGTTGTCCCAAATACTGTGAAGAGTTGGGAGGATGGGAAGGAGAAGACCTTGGTTAGCTGCCACCCCAGAGCTGCTGGCATGAGGGGGCAGTTATGACGTTAATCGGCAGCCACCCTGTACTGTAGGGAGTGGAGACAGAGAAGACCTGGGTTAGCAGTCACCCCACTGCTGCGGCCGAGTCTGCCTTGTGCAGCAAGAGAGATCCTATGAGGATTTTTATTGCAGTCTCTTTGTTAGCTACAGACACACAGCTCACAGCTTTCAGCCAGGTTGTGGGAGGTAAGTGGGGGAGGAGAGGAAGGGAATGTTTGTGGGGTGGAGTTGGGGTGTAAGGATGTTTGTATGTAGTGGGGATATATTTGAAATAGGGGGACATAATGGAAATCACCCACACACACAAAGAAGAAAAGAGCCCCTGCGATTTTCAGGGACTTGTTGGCAACTCAGCGAGGGTTGCCATAGCTTTTTATGTAGGGTGACCAGAACCGGCTGAAACTGGTTTGAGGCAGATCAGCTCCTGAACACAATGCAGTCACTGAGCTACTACAGTGGGATAGCTTCCTCCCTTCATGGCAGCCAAAAGC